>NC_056743.1:1043693191-1043740691 GCF_019279795.1 Protopterus annectens | reverse complement strand
TCGTTAACAG
Source organism: Protopterus annectens (assembly GCF_019279795.1). Taxonomy (NCBI): domain Eukaryota; kingdom Metazoa; phylum Chordata; order Ceratodontiformes; family Protopteridae; genus Protopterus; species Protopterus annectens. The sequence continues at coordinate 1,043,740,681 of NC_056743.1, read as the reverse complement.
CAAAAATGACAATAATCAAATCCTGTATTGTGGGGTGCTGCACCCCCCCACACCCTCTGCTAATTATATATACCAACCCCGAGATCACATTACAGTGAGGAAAGGGCAAATTTCCTGATCTTCACTCTACCGTGATCTCAGAAAACAGACATCGATTATCGGCATTTTCGCTGTTTACAGTGAATGATATTTTAAACTTTCGTTCAAATAATATAGGTCGTACTAATCTAGTGCAAGAAACAGTTGATTTAAAACATTTTAAATGCTGTTTTGTTGTTTATTCATAGTAGGGACAGTATATAAGGAGAAAAAGGACAGATAAGTTGAGCATTTAATAATAGAATCCCATTATTGTCCTTTAAGGATTATAAGCTTCTAGTAGGGTGACTTTCTTCTCTATAAGTCTGAAAAGTATAAGAGACCAGTAAGTTTAGTGCATAAGTATCACTAATTATATTGTACAATATCATGTGATGCTAACTGGTGTTGCTGATTGGTCAGTGTATTTATAAAATGGCACCATTCCTTACTGAAGTTATTTTGGGGGAGTTGAGAGGGATGAACCAACACTAGCACTGTGCAATAGCTCATGTCAGACTTGAGGTCCAGGACCAAGTTCAGCAAAACAAAGTGAGACAGCTTGCGTACTGACCTATGGCTGAACAAATTCTGTGGATAGATGATAAATCAGTGAAGTCAGGAAAGAGAGACCAGGGTGCTTGTTTGTGTGTGCCTAATGTGAACATTTATGCTCAGAAGTTTGCATGCAGCCACTGGTTTTTAGGTGTAGCTAAAATACTGAAACATAGATTTCTTACTTAGAAAAAGCATTGATTATATTTCTTAATGCTTAGATAGTTAGGCTGAAGTGTGCTTGCCCAGTGTTTTTTAATGGCATGGCAGACAGTATCCTGTCCTACCAGTAAGACCGGAAATACGCAAATACATGGATTAGTATACGATAGAGGCTTGAGTTTAGTACAATTGCCACAATGTATTTGAACCGTATAATGGGACTCCCAGCTTTTTATAAATATTCTTGAAAATTATGCTGTACAGTAACTTGAATTTCCCATGATAAAGAAAACACAATATACATTGCACGGTCATCAAAAAGTGGAGAAAATATGAGACAACAGTGATGTTGCAAAGAACTGGATGTCCCTCCAAAATTGATGCCCCCCACAGACATCCCCCCACACAGCAGTGCACAGGCACACACACACACACACACACACACACACACACACAGACACACACACACACACACACACACACACACACACACACATACCAGTAGACTGGGCCTGATTTGAACATTATACCTGTGTAGGTAAATAATATGAATCCAAAAAACAAGGAAAAAGCTACCAAAATAAACCTTTAAACCTAAAACAGGTACCAGCATGATGAAACAATGAAGCCACAGTACAAGCGAGAACTGAGGACATAAATTTTATTAGACACTGAATAACACGTTTCAAATACTCCACATTAATGTACCAAGTTTGCGTTTTCGTTTAGAAACATTTCCTCAGATGTGGGAGCTTCAGAGCAGTCCTTTGTCAGTTCTGATTGTTTCTTAAACACAAACTTGCCTTTGCTTGGATCTTGGCTCATAAGCAGCAGTACAAAAGAACTGATATTGTGATGTTATCAGATAATGACATCTGTGCTTGGGAGAGTAAGGCAGTACATGTGTACATATGCTAGCATAGCTAGCAGGAGTTTTGCAAAGAAGTTTATGTTATTTGACTATCACATTGATTTGTACAGATGTTTGAGTTAAACATATATTTGTAAAGTTACTTGTGTTAAAATGCATCAACAGTAGGTCCTGCTGGACAGAAAAAATGTATGCATGTATATTAAGTTGCAGTGCTGTAAATGATCAAATGTGTATGTTTATCAGAGCACCCTGGAAAGGTGGAATGTTTGAAATTGTGTTATAGCTTTCAGATGCTGCCACAGATCTTTGCACAGCTGTGTGTGTATTGTACCAGAGTCAGTTGACCAGAGATGATGTCATCCTTTAGCCAGCATCTGGTTTCTTTGGTAGTCTTATAGCAGCTCTTTGAAACCTGACAGGAAAGATGTCTGACAGGATATATAGCTCACACATCCAAACAGACAGACAGAGAGACATCATCTGGCTTTTGCTGTGATAAGACACTTAGCACACATCAGCTTGATTTGCTAAGTAGTGAGCGAACAGTCATTCTTTAGTTAGTCAGGGGCATTTAGTGAGAATACTTTAGTATTGTTTTCTGCATCTGTGAGGAACTATCCAACTGTATTATTTTTTATATCTATGTGGTTGAAACCATCGTTTATTGTATTCATTATTCTCCTGTTGTCTGTTTTATTATTTATCATTAAATATTGTAATACCTTTCATTGTGGCTGGTCCTTTAGAGGACACTTTTAATATCTTGAGAGTACTTATGCCTGTTTTAGTGACACTGTGGTTACTCCTGAAAGCCTTGCTGCTTTGGTCACACTCTACCATTTGTATTACTATTAATTTTACACAGTATAATTGGGTACCCTTTATAAGAGCCTTAGGATAGCTGACTGGTGGCAGCATGATTAACTCAGAGTCTGGGCAGAAAGGGGCACATCTAGTAAATCTGTGCCAGCTTTTCCCAGGTGTGTATATGTGTATGGAAATCAAATCTCAAAGACTGTATGTGTCAGCTACTGGGAAACATAGAGCTCCAAAGTAGTCAGTGTGGAAGTTTTTGTGTGTTTGAAAGATAAGGAGAGTCCAGCCCCAGGTCTGGAGCATGGTCTCTGTGTGCTCTTAAGGGAAATTGAACTTGGTGCAGGGGAGCTGCACCTGAAAATACTGTGTAAATCCATATTTGCTTTTAGTGATCGTCCCTCACCAGAGTCACAGGTGTGGAATGAGTCTCCTTGATTGCTGACCCAGATTAGGGACTTGCTACTTATTGGCGGCAGCTAGTTGGGATATTAATTGAAATTCAGTAGCCAGTGGGCAGTTGTCACTGAAGGTATGTGTACTCTCAGCAGCCACAAGGTAAACATACAGAATTTCATTTTCACAACAGTTTTATTTATTTTTGTTAGATTAGTTTAATCAGGGAAAACAGGCAAGGATATCAGCAGAGGAGTATAGCAAGCTGACAAAGAACCAGTTGGCCAAGGTGTGTGAAGCCAAAGGACTGGTGCATGCCAACCTGACTAAAGAGGAAATTATTTCAGCCTTGGTCACAGCTGCAGCATGGACCAGAAACCTGGAAGACAACCAGTTTGGTGATGGGGATGTGCAGTCTTCAGAAATAGATCAGTTCAAATGTTCCTCAGAGGACTTAAAAATCCATCTGGTGTTAAAGATAGTTGAACTAGAAGCCAAATAACTGGAGAATCAGATGAAACTAAAATCAGTAGAGAGACTGTGGCACTTGGAGGTTGAAGAGAATGATAAACTACAGTGTTTGAAGACTGAAGATAAGGCGAAACAGAGATAACATGAGAGGGTGATACTGACTCTTTGTCAGGGCCATGGAGGCAATGGAGAAGGGAATAACCAAACCCCAGAAGCAATAAAGGTCAGTAAATTTCTTCCGCAATTTGCAGAGGGTGATAATTTTGATAGTTTTATTCATATATTTGAAAAAATATGTAAACAATATAATGTTAATCAAGGGCTCTGGGTACAGTGCCTGACCCCCTAACTGCTGTTTCTAAATTGGCTGATACTGATTTTTTAAACTATGATAAAGTAAAACAATGTTTACTGAAATGTTTTAAGTTAATCCCTGAAGCTTTCAGAAAAAGGTTTTGTGAGCATAGACGCAAAGCAGATTAAAGTATATGTGATTATGTTGCTGAGTTAGTCACTTATTTTCATAGGTGGGTGAGTGGGTGTTAGGTGACCACTTTTGAGTGGCTAGTAGACCTTTTGTTCAAGGAACAAACCCTCAGCACTTTGCCTGAGGACATGAAAATCTGGTTGGCACAGCGGGAGTATAATTCTGCAAATGAGCTGGCGAGAAAAGGGGATCACTACTTAGCAAGCAGGGCATCACTGCACAAGAAAGGGATACCCAGTGCTGCACATGGTCATAGGGGAACCCATGATGGGAAGCCAAAACTTCCCCAGTAGAGTACATCAGTAACAGAGAAAGCCACTAGTCCAGGTACACAGCCAGGACCAAGGGTTAGATGTTTTAGATGTAACCTAAGGAGCCATGTAGCATACAACTGTCCACTGAGGCAAGGTAGGGAACAAAAGATGAAGGAGCCAGTACGTGGGAATAACATCATGACAGTTATAAGTTGTCTGAAGGCAACAGGAGTACTAAATTATCACTGAAGTTTGTATTCTATCTTAGTGGATGGAAGACAGGCCACTGCTAAGACAGACAAAGCCTCTGACATTCCAACTGTAAAGCATGCAGTGGTTAAAAAAGAGCAGTACATGCTTGGGTAGACCACACCACTCAGAGCTTTAGGAGGTAGTTATTCCAAATACCTTTGGCCAGGATTCACATTGACTGGGAGGGTGGAAAAGGAAGCAAGCTGGTAGGTATGTTTGAGGATATCTCTGCAGATATCTCTGCTAATTTTTATCTCTTTCATTTTCCTGCTATAAATATCACATGTGCCCAGTTTTGCATGCCAGGCAGCACTGGTTAGCTAGGTTATAACTATTCCTGGCTCCACAAAGTCTCCTCTTCAAATTTTCCCTTGGAACTAGACAAACTTTCAACTTAAGCACTCAAGCCATTCATTTCTCAGCCCGGTGCTTGCTCAAAACTCATAGCAAGCACTTATAAACCCTAGCACTAGACCCTCCTATACTGTACAGAAGGACAAGACTCTCTATTCAACCTTACCAGACATTCAGTAAAACAGTTCACTGTACCTATCCAGGTACATCCAAAGGGCAGTTTCAGGTGTACTCTCCAGTCAAACTGTTGAATCTGGGCATTTTGTGGCAATGTTACAACTGCCTCTTGTACACAGACAACCCTCTCCTCCTACCACCAAACACTAATACATGTGAGAGATGCAATTATACAGCCAAACTGGAGGCTAAGCTCTCTCAACCCAAGGTTGGATCAGACAGTCAAGAGGAGAAGGGAAATACTTGCATCACACCACCAGTCTCACATAGACCCATTAAACCAGCACCGGCAAAAAACACACATAAATACATGAAAACATACTTGGAGCCTCTAAATAAAAATCTGCAAAAGCAACAGAGACCTCCAAAGCTGACATCCAAGCAACCTCCACCCCCCAACACAAATCACGAAACACATACTTCACAAAACCAGTGTGCCATGCAATCACAGCCCTTAAGGCAAAATAACATACCCAACATGCTAGTAATAGGTGACTCTATAGTCAGGCACACTGACGTCCCACTCACTAGACTGAATAAGGAGAAGGTTACTGTTAGCTGCCTGTCGGGTGTCAGCATCCTCCACATAACACAAGCACTCAGGTCACTCCAGAACAAGTACAAATACGACTCTGTCATTGTCTATGTTGGTGTGAATGACCTGAGCCGTACCTCCCTGGACTACATGAAAAGAGACATGGAAGAGCTCTCTGATCATGTAGCCCAGGCCAGTATGACCCTGACCCTGAGTAGCATCCTGCACTCACCAAGAATGATACCACAGTATAAAGAAAAAAGTATCAATTTCAACAATTGGCTAAGTTTCTGGTGTCATTCAAAGGGGATCCAGTGTCTGTCCACCTCGGATGACATGCTCGACAAGCCATGCTGCTTCACTAGAGACCTGTCATCCTTAGGCTTTCAAATACTGTCCAAGGCTCTTGCCACCCCCATAGTGCCTTTTTTAGGCAAGGCTCAAAAGACAAACCCACCACCATAAATAGCACAAGTAACAAAAAACTGAGGGTAATGCTACTCGATGCCAGAAGTCTAAACCTCAAAATGCACACACTCGAGGCACTCCTCAATATGGAAAAAATTGATATATGTGCAATAACAGAAACCTGGTTTAAGGCTCCCAAGAGCACTCCAGCACTACCAGGCTACAACTCATACCATACATTTCTGCCACAGATCACCCACGTGCAACTAACAATGGGCAAAACTGAAATTCAAATTGTAACTTGCTACAGATCACCCACCATGTCCCAGGACCCCAATTCCGCATTTCTGGAAACAATGTGAAATATAAATATCCTACCAAACACCCTAATATTGGGTGATTTCAAATACCCAAACATTAATTGGGAGAACTACTCAAGTACTAACTCCCTTGCCTAACATTTCCTAGAATTCATAAACTCAAACTTCCTGGATCAACTGGTCAACACTCCCACCAGAGGTGACAACATATTGGACCTGGTCATCACCAACATGGGCGACCGGCACTCCACACTGGAGGTCAACCCCTTGCTGATTAGATCTGACCATAAACAAATCACTTTGGATATCCACATTCCGCCCCCACCTCCGGACAAGGAAACCACCGTGAAAAACTTTTCAAAAGCAAACTTCACGTTACTTAAGACCGAGGTGGAAAGTTTCAAAGCCTCCATGCTAAAGGATAACATTGTCCAAGCTGCAAAATCCTTAAGCTTTACTAATGCATTCTACAGGCACCTACAAGAATGCATGGATCGTGCTATCCCAAGCAAAACCAAGACTTACTCTTCCAAGAAATGGAAACCAGTCTGGTGGACTCCTGCCATAAACAAGCTATACAATAGAAGGAGGAAACTAGTACAGAAATTAGTAAAATCCCAAGAAGGGAAGACATCCCTGATCAGTATCAGCAAGAAACTACAATCCCTCATAAAATCATTCAAGGGAAGTTTCGAAAGAAAATTTCCCAAGGACTCCAAAGATAACCAAAAGGCATTCTTTAGCTATGAGAAGAATCTAAGTGGCAATGCTCAGATCTGCTCAGAGTTAGTGCAGAATGGTACAAAATGCACTGAACCGACCAATATTGCCAACGTCCTGGCAGACAGGTTCAGCGCAAACTTCACCCCTCTCTCACCCACAAAAGGGCCCATAAATATACCAAAAGAATGTAGAGCTCCTGAAATCACAGACACTCAGGTTAAAACAGCCCCCTCCAAAGCCAAAAATACAGCATCAATGGGACCTAACGGTGTCCCAGGCTGTGTCCTACATGAGCTCAAAGACGAACTAACCTCTCACCTAAACACACTATTCAAACTCAGCCTCTCCGCAGGTTACATACCCATAGAGTGGTGCACAGCAACAGTTATTCTGCTCCACAAAGGTGGAGCCACAACAGACCCCTATAAGCCTGACTAGCTTGGTCTGCAAGGCTATGGAGTGCTTCATCATGGAACTCATTAACAGAGACATTGGGAACCTCCAAACACTGGACCCTACCCAGTTCGGCTTTGTTAAGGGCAGATCATACCTCCTAAACCTGGTGGACTTCTTTAAGACAGTTACCAAGGCTACAGATGAGGGAAAGGTGGTACACACAGCCTACCTAGACCTCACAAAGGCCTATGACACCATTCCCCATTCTGGTATTATAGATAAGCTCACCAGCCTGAACATAAACCCCTACGTCACAAGATGGTTTGCCAACTGGCTCACGGACAGAACCCACATAGTAAGAGTTGAGGGAGCTAGGTCTGACTCTAAACCAGTTACAAGTGGCATTCCCCAGGGCTCAGTCTTAGGACCCCTCCTGTTTGGCATATACTTCTCAGAGGTACAGGCAAGCACAGGAGGACTATGGCTGACTAAGTTTGTAGACGACTGCAAACTAGGGGCTATAATTGACTCTCTGGCTGACACAGACATCCTCCAAAAGGGTCTCACTGAGACGGATACTTGATGTCAAAATCATGGCCTCAAGCTAAATGCCAAAAAGTGCATAGTCATCCCCTTTGGAAAAAACAAAGTACCCACAAACTACCACATAGGTGGTAGTCCCCTAAATACGGAAGACATAATAAGGGATCTGGGGACCCAAGTAGATAGTAAACTCTCCTTTGTTAATCACGATGCCAAAGTGGTTAGAAAATCCTTCTACATGGCCCACCTTATCACAAAAGGGTTCACATCCAGATCAAAAGAGGTCATTGTGCTCCTCTACTCATCGCTCATCAGATCCATCATAGAGTACAATGCCCCATTTGGGATGTATCTTACAAGACACCTGCAACAGCTGGAAAGACCACCGAAGGACCTCATCAAGAGGATCACTGGCCTCAAACAGATGCCCTATGCAGCTCGACTGAAAAAACTCCAGTTGTACTTGGTTGCATACCGCCTACTCAGAGGTGATCTCTGCCTGACATACAAGGCCATGTCCAACCCAGAATTGATGGACATGCTCCACCTAAAGAAAACCTTATCCCCTCGAGCCACACGCTCTAGGGATCTAAACCTCACCACAACAATAAATAGGACGTGCTGGAGGGATAGATTCCTGTCCCAGAGACTTCCCATGCTTTGGAACAAGATCCCAATCTACATTAGGCAGAGCTCCTCGCTAACACTCTTCAAAAGAAACCTTGACGAGTGGATCGGAAACAGAAAGTTTACCCCGGAGATCACTTCAGTGGCTCTGCTGGACAGTGGCACAGGGAACTAATCTAAGGGGGCAGCAAAAGCCAACACATTCTGGCTAGGCTTATAAATGCCTTCGGGCAGATAGCCTAGTACCTACCTATGAACCTATGAACCTATGTCTTGATATGTAATGATTTAGATAATGCAGTACCTTGTGTGCATGCAGTTACACACAGTCAGGCTTGGAGATAGGCATGTGGGTCAGGTAGTCTGGGGGAGACCCAGGTAGACCCCACACCTAAAGCTAGGGCTGGGAAGGTGGCCATTTCAGGGAAGGAGCTACCCTGTATCAGTGAGCCTGAAAGTGAGCTGCAGATGCTGGTAGGTACTGATGTTCCCGAGGAAAGCCTGACTGTATTGGTAGAGGTGAGTTGTAATAACCAGGCTGACAGTGAGGCACCACTGTCAGAAGAGACCAGGCTTCCAATGGAAAGGGAGCTGTGAAGGGTCCCAAAGATAGAATTGAAACAGTCCCATCTTTCAGACCCTACATTACAAAGCTTGAGGGAGGTAGCTAAGGAGGCACCTGATTCTCAATGAATAAGGGAGACTGTATACTGAAACAAAGGGTTAATGTATGTAGGGTGGACCCCTGAGGGAGGGCTAGATGGTGAGGTAATACAGCAGCTGGTAGTGCCCAGAGCCTGCTGTCTGGCACTTCTAGCCATAGTCCATGACATTTTTTTGTAGGTCATATGGGCATAAAGCGTACCAAGAGACGTATTATGCATAACATTTATTGACCTGGGATTCCAATGGAGGTAACAGTGTACTGCAAGACCTGCAAACAATTCCAAAATGTGGCAAGGCAGGAGACAAGTTCAAGGCTCTTTTGATGCCTTTGCCTGTGACTGAGGAGCCATTTCTGAGGGTAGCTATGGATATTGTGGGGTCTCTGAGTTCCCCAAGTTCCAAAAGTAAGAAGTATATTCTAGTGGGAGTAGATGATGCTACTAGATACCCTGTGGTGGTGGCTCTGTCCTCCATCAAGGCAGAGAAGTTGAAAATGCTTTGTTAGAGATTTTCAGCAGGGTAGGTTTCCCAAGAGATATACTGACTGACAGAGGTGCCAATTTCATGCCAGACCTGCTGGCTATACCTCTCGACATCTTACAGCAAGAAATCTGGACAAGCCATGAATAAAAGTGGGACAATGGCACAAAAATAGGGACAATTTTTAAATATTGCTCTTACAAACCTAGAAAGTTGATAGAATAACATGTTTTTGCATTAGCGTGAATTTTCTGAAGGGTATGAAGTCTGAAACTCAAATGTCTGCCATTATTTTCTAACTTCAATCTTTAATGATTTCCCAGTTTTTTGCCAGAAAACCACGCTTTTATAAAAAATGGACCAAAAATATGAGGTAAAAATCTAAACATTCTGTGATTATCTTTACAGTTGAGAGGTATGCTGCTGGCTTGTTTGTGGAAGTGCTGTGGGCTGAACCACCTAAAGATCACCCCTTACCACCCTCAGACTAATGGTCTTGTAGAGAGGTTAAACTCTACACTAAAGAACATGCTATGGGCATTTGCAGACCAGTTTAAGAGAGAGTGGGACAAATATTTGTCTCATCTGCTGTTTACATACAGAGATGTACCCCAGGAATCCACAGGTTTTTCACTCTTTGAGTTGCTGTATGGGCATAGAGTGAAGGGCCTATAGATTTGATTCATGATGAGTGGGAAGGTGAGTGTGAATCACACAGTGACTCTGTTACAACTTATGTGCTAGAATTCAAGACAAGGCTTAGGGAGCTCATGAGCTTGGCCCAGGAGAACATGGCAGGAGCCCAACAACAGAAAAAGGTCTGGTAAGACAGGAGTGCTTGAGTCCAAGAGTATGCTTTGGGACAGCAGGTTATGGTGCTCATTCCTGTCAGACACAATAAGCTGCAGGCAGCTTGGGAGGGACCCATAATAGTGGTAAGGAAGGTCAGTGATGTTAATTATATGGTAAACCTGCTAGGCAGGAGGTAGGGGCACAAACTGTACTATGTTAACATAATGAAGTCATACCATGATAAGGAGGTCCTGGTGCTGAGTATTTGCAGTAAATGGCAGGAGGATTCTGAGGGGGATCTGATGATCACAGACCCGATGAGGAAAAACAGGCCATATAAGGTGGTGTGAACCCCAGCCTGTGAACAGGCATTCCAAAAGCTTAAATGGGGTTTTGGGAGGACCCCCTTTGTTAGCCAGTCCAGATTACAGTAAAGAATTTGTTGTACAGGTGGATGCTTCAAACCATTTGGTGGGGAGCTGTTCTCAGCCAAGTTTCTTGAGAAAGAGAGCAGTACCCAGTTATATATCTCAGCTTTAGACTCCAAGTCAGGGAAGAATGTTATGCAGCTGTAGAAAAAGAATGTCTATCTATAATATGGGCACTGCAGAAACTTTAGCCCTATCTGTATGGAAGGAAATTCACTGTGGTTACAGACCACAATCCCTTAACATGACTACTTTGTATCAGCCATGAAAACACCAAGTTATTAAGGTGGAGCGTAGGGTTTCAGGCATATGACATGACAGTGTAGCACTGTAGTCAGGTCAGAAATGCCAATGCAGATGGGGTCTCAACACAGGGTATAGGCTAATGTGTTCTCAGACAGACCCATTTCTCTCAAGCAATGTTTTTCCAGGGTCACTTGAAAAACTAGCTTGAGTTTTCAAAGGGGGGAAGGTGGGCGTGATGTGATATTATGAGGTAGTGCCATCTGTGCCAGGGAGAGTAGGGCAGTACATGTGTACATATGCCAGCATAGTTTGCTGGAGTTTTGTAAAGAATTTTATGTTATTTGACTATCACACTGATTTATACAGATGTTTGAGTTGAAATATATTTGTAAAGTAATACTACAAGTTATTAAGCCAGTGAAATGAAGCCACTGGATACAAACAAAGTACAAAACTTTTATTAAAACAAGAAAATGAATCTCCTCTAGCACCTCAGCTTATCAGAAAGTCTTTACAGAATATACCATTTTCTTAACATCACTTCCTTTATATACATCTTACTTCCATTGAACAATTAACCAATTAAAAAAATCAATTAAAAAAATAACTTCCCTTAAAGACATTCTACATATAATATCTCCAGGTAAACTCCCTATTGAGCCCCTTAAGATATAATGTACCATATTTCATGATAAAAATCAATTATTTTTTCTTTAGAAGATTTTTAATAACATCTGATGTACCAAATTTACAAAAAACTTGTAACCCTTTCAGGTCACCTCCATGGCATGTACTAAAGTGTTCTGCTATAGGCAGATTTTAAGTTTTTGGTCCTAGAAAAGGTCGTTCCCAGTGATAGGGGTGGGGATTGGGAGAATATGTTAGAATACAGAGAAATAATATGGCAGTTAAAACTGGATGCCTGTACCCCACCCAATATGAATGATCATATTTCCCTTCTTCCTCCCTTAAAAATTAAGGAGTCTAAGCCTAGAAGGTCTAAAAACTAAATTATGTGTGCACATTCATTACTATCCTATTGCAAAACCACGTTAACTTTTTATGGCTGTTTCCTATATGTTGGAGAGGATGTATTCTTGTTTGTTTTATCTTTATGAGTAGTTTTCAAGGTTTGAACAAGATTTATCATATGTATTTATATCTTAATACATACTGAAAACAAAAGTACTAAAAGTACAAAAACTGTTTTTTTTTTAACTGTTTTAAATAGCAAGCACTAAATAAATTTATTAAATATACTGTTTTTTAAATTCTAGTATATTGGCACTATTTGCATAATTAATTAATTGTTCAATGAATGTTTTATCCAATGGAAGATGAGTAATGTACTATAAAAATAGGTGTAGAGAAGGATTCTGTTTATTCTGATGAAGTCTTCTGTAAGAAGATGAAAGCGCCTAATCTGTTGGTTTAATATCAGAACTGTTTGTTTTGTTTTTATTGTTTGCCTTACTCTGGTGCTTTCTTGCTGGAGGAATTAAACTTCAATTTTATCCATGTGAACTGTTGTTTCTGCTGATACTATCGTGCAGTCAGTTGCTAAGGAGGAACAGCCTTCATAGAAGCTCTGTGTGACTGGTTTGTGTTTTTGGTGTTCTGCTATAGGGCTAGACTGTTTGTTTTTCCTAATATCCCTAACATATTCTTTGATTCTGGTAGAGAAACTCCTTTTGCTTTCCCCAATATAATATAACCCACAAGGGCACCTGAGACCTATATGATTTTCTCACTATAAGAACTATAAGTACCTATAGTATCAAAATTTCTCCCATTTATACTTGAGAATTAATTGGTTAATTGTTCAATAGAAGTAAGGTGTATATAAAGGAAGTGATATTAAGAAAATGGTATACTCTGTAAAAGCTTTCTGATAAGCCAAGGTGCTAGAGGAGATTTATTTTCTTGTTTTAATAAAAGTTTTGTACTTGGTGTGGATCCAGTGGCTTCATTTCACTGGCTTAATAACTTGTGGTATTAGCCTTAGGTGTCCTGGTGTGTGGTCTATGAATATTTGTAAAGTTACTTTTGTTAAATATGCATCAACAGTAGGCTCTGCTGGACAGAAAGAATGTTTGCATGTATATTAAGTTGCACTGTTGTACCTGATCAAATGTGAATGTTTATCAGAGAACCCTGAAAGGATGGAAAGTTTGAAATTGTCTTATAGCTTTCAGATGCTGCCACAGATCTTAACAAAGCTCTATGTGTGTATTGTACCAGAGTTAGGTGACCAGAGGTGATGTCATCCTCTAACCAGCATCTGGTTTCTTTGGAACTCTCACAGCAGCTCTTTGGAACCTGAAAGGAAATATTTCTTACAGGATATATAGTTCACACATCCACACAGACAGAGAGGGGCATCATCTGGCTTTTGCTGTTGTATGAATCTCAGCACACATTAGCTTGCCTTGCTTTAGTAAGTAGTGAGGGAACAGTAATTCTTTAGTTAGTCAGAGACATTTAGTGAGAATACTTTAGCATTGTTTTCTGCATCTGTGATAAACTATCCAACTGTATTACTGTTATATCTCTGTGGTTGAAACTCTGATGTTTATTGTATTCAGTATTCTCCTGTTTTCTGTTGTGTTATTTATCATTAAATATTTTAATGCCTTTCATTGTGGCTGGTCCTTTAGAGAATACTTTTAACATCTCAAGAGTGCTTATGCTTGTTTTAGTGACACTGTGGCTGCTCCTGAAAGCCTTGCTGCTTTAAGCACACTCTACCATTTGTATCAGTATTAATTTTGCACAGTATAATTGGGTACCCTTTGTACGAACCTTAGGGTAGCTTCTGGTGGCAGTGTGATTACCTCAGTGTCTGGGCAGAAAGGGGGACAGCTAGTAAATCTGTGCCAGCTTTTCCCAGGTGTGTATGTGTGTGTGAAAATCAAATCTCAAAGAGTGTGTGTGCCAGCTACTGAGAGCAGGGCCATAGAGTTCCAAAATTGTCAGTGTGGAGTTTTGTGTGAGTCTGGAGAGAGAATGAGAGTCTAGCCCCAGGTTTGCAGTGTGCTTCCTGTGTGCTCTTAAATGAAATTGTGCTTGATATAGGGAGCTGCATCCGAAAATACTGTGTGACTCCATCTTTGCTCTTAGTGACCATCCCTTAACAGAGCCAGTGGTGAGGATTGAGTATCCTTGATTGTAGACCCAGAATAGGGATCTGTCACAGACATCATCATTGGAAGATATTAAGGGTCTGCATGTTAACAGATTGATGAGTGTGCAAAGTGTAGAACTTGCTGTTGTTTCTAATATGCATTTATACCTTAAATATACAGCTTTTCAAACTCTGTGTAAACAGCTGTCCACCTTACTACAAGTATTGTAAAATCAGATTGTATATTGTCAGTATAAAGATCTGTAGATTACTTCAGCAGTCCCCAATCACAGGGCTATGGATTATTTGGTACCGGGCTGCACAGAAACTTTTAGGCAGGGAGTGTAAACCAAAATGTGAATGTGTGTATGTATGTATCTTAGTGTGTTTATGTTTCTGTCTGCATGTATGCGTGAATGCATGTATGAAAACAGGGGAGACTGTGTGTGTGAGAGATTGAGAGAGAGAGTTACTGTGATCTTGTGTGAGTGAATGTGTGCATGAAAGCAGATGAGACTGTGTGTGTGAGAGATTCAGTAACAACTAAAGGAAAACTCCAGCCAAACTAGAACTTCCACTGAGTGATCTCTCGAATCAGAGGCACATGAGATATATGCAAATGATCCTTATGAACATCAGGTGTTTCAGCTATTTAGCGACTCTGAATGCCCATGACTTATTTATTTTTAAGTCATTTCAATGGATAATTTCAGGCCAATAAAGCCATACCCCACTTGCTATGGATATGCATATTACTGATGTAATTAATTAATTTGTGGCATCAGGCTTGTATATAGGGAGGTCCTTTTTCATTGTAAATTATTCCTTGCAGGTTAAAGGCTGAGGTACCAGAAGATGAATAAAGTAAAATGGTGATCTATACCTCCTGAAGTTTTTTGGATTCATGGTTTCAATTTGCTGTGTTTTTTTTTTTGAGTTTTCACTTGGACTGGGGATTTGGGTGTTTATTGATAGCATTCATTATTAAAGCAGCCATCATGGGTAGAAAGAGTTTTTTTTTTTTTTTGCGTTCATACCTCTAAATACTGAAGCATACTTAGCTTCATAGAGGAAGTGGAACGTGCTGTGGAGTGGTCATATTAGGCATGCCTCACATCCGTAATGGACATTCCAGCAAATAATCCTGGCCCACTTCCCCTGAAACAAGGGAGCTGGTTTCCCTGTTCTTCACCAGAGAAATCACACTTCTGTATGTGCTTCCCAAGCACCTGCAATCCTCAGTTCCCTCAGGTGAGGTAACATTTCTTCACTCCTCTCCTCCACTCGGGTCACAGACAGGGCTCTATACCTTTGTACAACAGAGCCAAACACATGCAGTTCACTAAATATAAATAAGTAAATGTCGAAGCATATGCTTAATGAAAAAAATGAATGTAATCAGATTAAGCATTTATTAAATAAATGAAAAATTAAATGTAATCAGAATAAGCATTTATTAAAATTATATGGCAAT
This sequence comes from Protopterus annectens, assembly GCF_019279795.1. Lineage (NCBI taxonomy): Eukaryota > Metazoa > Chordata > Ceratodontiformes > Protopteridae > Protopterus > Protopterus annectens. The sequence goes on along the minus strand of NC_056743.1, from coordinate 1,043,725,046 downwards.
AAATATATAAAAAAAAAACAATTTTAGAAGTAGAAGGAATGATGGAAGAAGTTTTGCTCAAGGAACAGATTAAGCAGGGTCGACAGATTCTATTCTCCATTCTCTCCTTTCCAACTTTCACTGGTCCCAGTTTATAGCATTATCCCATCCTCCTCAGCTTTTCAGTCATTGCTGGAGGTAGTCTAATGGTAACCCATATCAGGAGAGTCTTTACTAAGGAATATGCTTTCAGGCACAGTGGAGGATTTGATTGCTACAGTAACAAGGTAAAAAGAAGAAGGTCTGACCATCATGCTATAGACTAGTTGACAGATTTTTGTGCCTTCGACACACTGTCCCTTGCATGCAGGAGCATGTTTTCAGGGGAAGGCTAGAAATGTGCCCTCCCTTATCCTGAGATGATTTGCCAAATCTGACCTTCCTTGAAGATGAAACACTTACTTACCTTCCCAGCCTGCAATGTGGATTTAAGCTGTAGCCACTCCCTTGGACATGCAGACTCCATACCTTCCCCACAGGAAGGTGAGAAGACAAGAGGACCTGTAGTTTACATAATGCTGTATTACTATTTCTTCTTTGCCTCTTCAAAAGGTCAAGGACCACCTAATTAATGAATGTAGTGTTTGCCTGGCTTAGACAATTCAAGGATGTTTAGGGTCCCCTTAAAAACAGCACCACATTCACGGTAAACATGTAACTTGTGAGTTTTCCTGAGACAGTGAGGCTTCAGGGTTAAATGCAATTAAATGATGTAGGCCTTTTTAAGTTAACTTGTAGGACATTTCTCTTTGGGCAAACTGTCTTTTAAAGGCAAGGTGGATGGAAGGTTGTCCTGTACAAGCACATTGTTTTTCGTTCTGTTTTCAATTAAATTCACTACTAGTCTTTTTGAATGAAACACTGTATCATATTTATTATTTTATTTATTTATTTTACATTTGTTTATTTTACATTTGTTTGCTGGGTTATTCTGACTGGACCAGTGGCCCCTTTTCAGCAGAGACCCGGGGGGGGGGGGGGCAAAAAGATAAACAGATAAACAGAAGGAGCAAATAAAATGATAAACGTATACAGAAAAAGTAATAAAAATAAACATTGTACAATAATGAAATCAAACCATGTTTCATATATATATCTATAAATCAATGTACATATATATATATATATATATATATATATATATATATATATATATATATATATATATATATATATATATGTATATATATATATACATACAGGAAGCTATTTTGGACAGAGTAAAGGTAAGATATAGCAGAACAGAGCAAAATGGAGACAGAAATTATCCAGGGATAATACAGGAACAGAGCCAGTTGCTAGCTAGATGTTCTGTAAGAAGGAGTTTAAATTTAGAGGTGGAAGGGGTATTAAGAATGAATTGAGGAGTACGGTTCCACATTTTTGCTACTTGACATGAAAATAAGGATTCACCAAAAGAGTTATTGGCTTTCATAACTTGTAATAGCAGTTTATTAGATGAGCGAAGGGAGTGAGTAGTGTTGTAAGGGTGTACTACATCAATTAGAGCGGGTAAGGCATTGGGTTGGTATAGGATGTTGTGGGCAATAGCTAGTTGGTTGAGGGTTAGTAAGTTTGGAAGTTCAAGCCAGTATAGTTGTTTCAGGGCAGTACAGTGGTGTATTCTATTATGTAGGCTGGCAGCAAAATGAACGATTTTGTGGTAGCATGTTTCAAGTTTAGCTAGGTTAGCCTTCTTCAGATTTTAAAAAATGGGTGAGGCATATAGTAGCGTGGAGAGTAGGCATGTTCTGGCAAGAGCTTGTCTAGTTGATGAAGTGATAAATGTTCTGGACTATATAGACATCCAAGTTTAATATATACTTTTTTAATGGTGAGGGCAATGTGTTTATCATATTTCTGACCAGAATATATTGTGATACCAAGTAACTTAATGCTATCAACTAGTTCAATTAGTTCAATTGGATGAGAGTATGTGCATTGATGAAGGGAGATTTAAGAGTGTGTTATTTGAAAATATCACAAGCTTACTCTTATTTGGGTTAAGTATGAGTTGTCTTTTTATTAGGAAAAGTTCTATGTCCGAGAAAGCAGATTGAGTCATGGATACGTGGTCTGGTAGAGAGGGGGCTGCAGAGATAACAGTGGAATCATCTGCATACTGTATAATTGTGGCATTGGGAGTGGTGGAGCTAAGATTGTTATTAAAGATGGAGAAAATTAGTGGGCCGAGAATAGAGCCCTGTGGGACTCCTATGGTGATGGGTAAAAGAGTAGAGATTTCACTGTCTCATATCACTGATTTTTGTCGATTGGTTAAGTAGCTGTGGAACCAGGTAATGGAATCTAGAAAGAGATTGATAGATTCCAAGTCAAGTAGTAGTTTTTGATGTGATACAGGGTCAAATGCTTTTGACATATCTAAGAAAATGGAAGAAACAAATTGATTACTATTTTTATGGTGACTGATTGTGTTTGTGAAACTTAAGGGGGCTGTGGTGGTACTGTGTTTAGGTCTAAAACCATGTTGGGAATTGGAGATTAGGTTGTTCTGTATGAGGTGTGATAGTAGTTGAGAGTGTTTACATGTTCCTAGTATTTTGCTAAGAGAGCAGAGTATGACAATGGGTCTATAATTGGATAAGTCAGTGGACTGACCACATTTGTGTAGGGGTATTATATGGGAAATCTTTCAGAGTTTAGGTGCATAATGTTCAATGATTGAGCAATTTATTAGCACAGAGATAGGGTAGGAAATAGAGTCTGATGCTAGTCGAAGAAATTCACTTGGAAGTTGATCTACAGCTAGTCCAGTGAGTTTAAGTTGGAGGAGGAGTTTTTTGATATAAGAAGTTGGGACAGGCTGAAATGAAAAGGTTGTGGATATGTGGTCAGCTGGTAAGGGGATGATAGGAGGGTATTTGTCATAACTGTTAACTAGGGCTAGAATAGAGTTAATGAAATATGTGTTAAATTGGGTTCAAAGCTTCGCTGGAGTACCAAATGAGGGCCCGAGTCCGAAATAAGACCAAAGAATAGTTTATTGCCACAAATCAAACAGAAAAATGTGCTGAAGCACAATACACATAAATGCTAACAATTAAAAATATGTTTTCGTACACCTTCATCAGATGCAAATACCCATATGCAAAGGGGCATTTGCATCTGATGAAGGTGTACGAAAACGTATTTTTAATTGTTAGCGTTTGTGTGTATTGTACTTCAGCACATTTTCCTGTTTGATTTGTGGCAATAAAGTATTCTTTGGTCTTATTTCGGACTCAGGCCCTCATTTGGTACTCCAGCAAACCTTTGGATTTTGGTTTTCGTCAGTTTGGAAGTTCGCTTTCATCTCACTTTTGTGATTTGTTAAATTGGGTTGCTATGCTAATGTTGGGATTTAAATTGTTAGAGGAGGATATAATGGTTTAATTAGGATTCAAGAGTTGTTTGATGGGTAGCCAGAATTTTTGGGGATAGCTTCTGTATTTGTGTTGAAGTGTGGTGTAGTATGATTTTTTGTCAGATCTAATCTGTTTTTTTTTTTGGCTAAGTTGCGTAGTTGATGGTATTTGTGGAGGGAGGCTTCAGTTTTGCAGATTTGATATGTGTGCCAAGCTTTATCTCCTTGTTTCATAGTATATAAGCTGTCTGTTGACAACCATGGTGTTAATGTGGATTTTCAACGTCTTCTATGAATAGGAACAAGGGTGTCAAGAATGTTTAGGAAAGAGGTATTGAAGTATGCAACAGCTTCATCCAAGGAAAGTTGATTCAAAGGGGACCAGTTGTGATGTTGCAGGAGGTAGTTGAAAGCATCTGTGGAAAAAATGTTTTTTGAGTGGATATTTTTATAAATAGTATTTTTGGGTAAGTTAGTTTTGTGCCTGATAAGATAAGTGAAGGCCTGGTCACTTAGAAAGACAGGAAGACAACCAGATTGTGAGTATAGGTGTAGGTGATTAGAGAGTACCTAGTCTAGTATTGAATGTTTATTGCTGTGTTTGTCAATTTGAGTTGGAGTGGATATGAGTTGAATACCTCTCAACCTGGAATCATCAAAAATCTGGACAAGACCCATGAAAAATAGGTACAAATCTGTACGCTGATTAACATCTAATTTGCATACATAATTACATAACCCCACCCACTCCAATGGAATTGTTGGATACCAACTTTCAAACGCAAAGTCGCAAACTGAAGAACAGACAACCAAAATATGGCACCACACCAGAGTCCACCTGCAGCCATTCCATTGCCCCATTACCTGGCTATTTCGCCCCATTTACCATAAACACTAATGTATGCATGCATACTGCTTTACTTCTACAATGATTATTTGGATTTTATTTTTACATTTTACAGCACAGCAATGCAGAAACACTATTAGACATCTGGTAAACAAAGCAAGACTGTCTCACAATGAAAATAGGCTTGGCATTAAAACTTCTCTGTCCTTGAAACTCACATTCATTGAAACAGCATTGAAACCCATACCACGTCTAAAGAAAATGCATCTGGCCAGTGGTGGATAAAGATTACCTTTGGGCTGTTTTCAAATCATTGGCCCCTTGCACACAAAACAAGAAACATACATGTTCTTTTCTTTGATACACCTCCCTGACTTTATTAAATTATATTCCTTGTATAATACAACACACTTGTTTTAAATTATATTACTTGTATAATACAACACACTTGTTAGAGCGCATTTTAAATTTATTGTTTGAACATTTTTTCAGTAGGCTGTGCTGTAGGCAATGAACCAATAATGACAAAACTTCCCAATTCAGAACATTTCCATCATAAATGTCTACCTCCACACCCACACTATAAATAGAATGACAGTAGTGTAAGCCATACGCATCTTGCACAGCATCTCACACTTATTTTCAATTTCATTTTTTTTTGGGGGGGGCAAAAGTTCATAAACCAGGGATACATTTTAAACATTGCTTGTATAATTTTGTAAAGTTGCTAGAATAAAATGTTGTATTAAAACCATGCATTTCACTGGCAAGTTTTGAACCCAGGACCCTATGCACTACAGTCAGAAAAACATACCACTATGGCAAATCAGCAGCCTTCTGAAAAATAGGAAGACTTAAACTTAATGGCTATCATTTAGTGAATTCATTTCTCACTTCTCACCACAGCTCTCAAACTCTTAGCACAAAAAACCTGGGCAAAGCTGCATACAATAACTGTGTCATTCTTTTATTTGAATTGTGACTTCATGACAAACCCAACTTATAGACTGCATACATTGATGGGTAACATGATTTTCATTCGTATTGCTGTCAGCCACCCTCATGCCTCCATAAAGAAAAGAAACACTTTCACCACTAACTACCTCTACCTGCTATGCAGTACCCTGACAATGCCATGGAGTGGCTCTGTAGCAAAATGTACACACACACACACACACACACACACACACACACACACACACACACACACACACACACACACACACACAAAGATCCCATAGCCCTCATAGATAATAATGACACCACAAAGAACACAGTTCAACAAAAATGGACAAAATGTTATCTACTTTTCTTTCATTTTGGTACAGCATGGTGGTGAAATACTCTCTACAACTATCCCAAGTAGTACAATAAAACGTACAATTAAATGAAAACCAAATTAAATGTTATGCATTTTCCAGTTACCTACATTACAGCTTTGAACAAATCTACCACCCTGCATGTAAACTTAAGTCACTCCCCTATCCCAAATAAACCTCAACACACCATAATAGCCCCGGTGAAACACTTTCCCAAAGTAAAAATAAATAAATAAATAAATTATATATATATATATATATATATATATATATATATATATATATATATATATCTATATGTGTGTGTGTGTGTGTGTGTGTATATATATATATATATATATATATATATATATATATATACATGCATATATCACAATCAGAAATGATGGATCAGCTATAAAACATGCATGCATCAGAGGATGTCTGGTGACCTGGTAATAAAATGATAGCAGTTTTAGTCCTGAAGAAAAAACGAGCAACCTATGATGGACTGCAGGACCAAAGGATATGTACATTTCTCTACAGCAAACACACACACACACACACACACACACACACACACACACACACACACACACACACACACACACACACACACACAGACATACACACACATATCCACTGAAAGAAAAGAAAAGAAAAAAATAATACATGGTACAGTGTCCTGATGTTAGAATGATGGATGGAAAATGTTGAAGGTCTCTTACATCAACTAAAATTCCTTTGACAACTTTACACCAATGGAATGTTTCATCTAAAGCTACAAAAATAAAAAAAAATTGTGTTTTTTTTTCCAGGGGAGCAAGTCCCCAGCACACTTTTCCAACCCTTGCAACTCAGAAATACCAATTCTGAGATTGCACTACAGTGGAGAAAACAAGAAATGAATCCAATGAGCGAGCAAGAATGAATATATCTATTGCAGGCTGAGCCAGGAGCTTCTGCGTGATTGAGAATATAAACACCTCTCCTTACTTGCACTATTCCCCGTTGTTTACAGGCAGGCCGGTTGTTCACACTATCCTCACTTACTTGGAGCTGAGCCAGGACTCCCCAGGAGTTTATAAATCCATTGAGCGATTGAGAATGAATATATCCATTGCAGGCTGAGCCAGGAGCTTCTGAGTGAGAGAAAATATAAATAAACCCAAGAGCGAGTGAGAAAAGCAGGCAGTAGCTACTATAATCCAGGCGCGAGTGACACAAACAAGCCATTCCCACTCGCAAAAGCATTTGATTTAAGCCTACGTGTGCAAGCTCAATTCTGACAGGCTGGTAGCCCTGATGGAGCTGACATCATCGAGTGCACGATGATATCAGCAAAAACGTGAAAAATAAAAAAAAAATAACAAAAACAAAGAAAAAAATCGGAAACAAAGGGGTGCCACTTGGGAATCATGGCACCCCATTTTTGAACCACAAAACTCGGTTAAAATCCGAGTAATTCAGGACAGTTGGGAGGTATGATGAGTTGAGAGAAACCAAAAAGTTTGATATGATTGGTGGCATTAGTGGAGGTGCAGGTACCCCAGTCTAGGTTAAAGTTACCTAGTATGACTGTTTTATGATTAAGAGTAGAGGATACCCAACTCAGTAGGTTTTCTATTCATTTAATATTGTAGCCAGGGGGAAGATATACTGAGATGAGTAGTTCCAGGTCAGAGAGTTGGGGTGAGTTAATGGGAAGATGTATGTTTAGATAGCTTTTATATAAGTGTGCCATGCCTCCACCCTGTTTGTTGTTTCTGTCAGCTGTAAACATGTTATATCCCTGGCGTAGAAATTCTTCACTTTTGTTACTGTTTTTGAGTCAGGTTTCAGTGATTGTAACAATATCGGAGAGTAAAGTGAAAGGGTAGCTTGGAAGTCAGATGACTTGTTAACAATACTTCTGATATTGATTTTAAAAAAGAAAAGGTCAGAGTTAGTCTGAGGTGTGGCGGGTACATTTGGCAAGTTTACAACAGGTTGTTGGACAGGTGTTTGGGTGGTCGGGATGGGGCCCAGATCGAGGTTGATGTCACCACTTAAATGTAGCAGATAAGATTTGAGTAAGAAACAGATGGGAAGCTTTTTTGCTGAGTAGGTAGTACTTGTGTAGGAAGTGTGGTGGTGTATGGGTGATGAAATATTTTAGTGTAACTAGGTGGATGGGTGTGCTTTCAATTAATTGTGCAGATGTGTTAAAATGGGTGAATGGATGGGAAGGAGTAGAGTGTAGATGAATAGTGGGTGAATATTTATACAGAAGCTGGAGGTGGTAGAAAGAGGTAAGCTGAAAGGTTGTTGTGAGTAGAGTGATGAGTAATAGACTGAGTAGCCACATACTGTGGAGTGCCTGAAGAAGAGAGTTTTATAGAGAATAAAAAGTGAAGTAAGATGAATTAGAGTATTAGAGTAACTATGGTTTTGTAAGAGTGATAGCTGGGAAGTAAAAGTTAGGTTGATGAAGAGTAGAGCAGTAGAGATGTGGAGGTAAATGTGGGTTGGTGTGAGATAAAGGTGGTTGTTCATTGGATAGAGTGGTGAAGAAATGATTGGGAGAAGGAAACAACAGAAGAGATTAGGGTGGACAAAAGAGCGGTGAGAGGGTGGATGACTAAGAATAGGAGTGGCTGTTGAAGCAATGGGTGGGATTAACTAAGTATAAATTTGTGGAAAGAGGGGGTGGGTGGGAATGGGAGTAGGGTAGAGGAGCGGAGAGAGCCCAAGCACAGCAAGGGAGAATGGAGTGGGCTGGACCAGAGATGAACGAAGGCAACACTGCCAAAAATATAAATGTAACACTGTTGAAATACACAAAAAACAGTCAGCAAGCAGGTGAGTAAAAAGGCAGAAAAGACCTTTTCAGGAGACTATGTGTAAATTATACAGGTTTGTTTGTAGAGTTTCAGGTAGCATTAAATTGTATGGACACTTGTTCAAAAGAGGGGTACTGCAGTAGGGAGGTCAGATTGAATGTTATCGTTTAATTGAGTAGGGAGAGCCCCTTGGAGGCACAAGTCACGGTCTAGTCAGAGCACAAATAGCTAAATAATACAAGTACAAGATACAGCTAGTTAAGATGTAGGGTTAAACATGCAAATATGTTTGTCGTTCTCTGAAGACCACTGGCTGTAACAGTTAGGTGTATGGAGCTCTAGGTAAACGTTGTCAGTTCTAATAAGTTTGTAATGACAGGCCATTCTTTGAGAACCACTGGGCGTAACAAGTAAGTTGTACAAACACCTGAAAATCCTCTTTCTAAACTGATAAGTGCAACATTCAGTAGTGGAAAAAATGGTCCAAGGCACCTAAGTAAGGAGATAATAAAATGGGAGAAAAGAGAAGGGTTAGATAAGAATTTGAGACAAAACAGAATGATAGGTGCAGTAGCAAATAAAACAAGGTTAAATATCAGTACACAGTATAAAATAAAAGTACTTCCATAACAAAAACTGCAGTGTTAAACTATTACAACATCAGCTGATGAGAGCGCTGGCCAAAATTAATTTTACAGTCAGTAATTAAATGGCTATGAAAAAAGTACAACATCAATGAGTCAGAAAAAACTGCAGCCTTTAAGCATACATCTAAAAACATTTGCAATTGGAATGCTCTGAAATAAAGGCAGGAGCAAGTACCTAAATGGTTTGCTGCTGCCAATTAATAGTCTAAACCAGCAAGTTACTTAGATGCAGTTATAATATATGGAATGTGTAATAACTAACACATTAGATTACAGGCTTTTAAATATTGATCAAGGCACCACCGTAAAGCCTTATACAAATCAAAAACTTGGCCAAGTAAATTAAGGTGATAAAGTAGGCAAGCACCTAACTTACAAGTAGAAATTAAACAGAAAATATTGCAGTCATGAAGAATAGTGACAAGTAGCTTTCTAAGTATTGCTTTGAGTCAGAACATACAATGAGTATGTAAAGCAATGCTATGTATGCATAATGGTCGTGAGAGCTAAGATGAACAACAACCTCTTAAAATATGAAATATGCCTACATATACATTATACATAAGTATATGGCCATAACAAGTAAGTTGTATGAACACCTGAAAATCCTCTTCTAAACTGATAAGTGCAACATTCAGTAGCAGGAAAAAATGGACCAAGGCACAAATATGTTTGCCATTCTCTGAAGACCACTGGCTGTAACAGTTAGGCATACAGAGACCTAGATCAACTTTATTGAATCTGATAAGTTTGTAATGACAGGCTGTTCTTTGAGAACCACTGGCCGTAACAAGTAAGTTGTATGAACACCTGAAAAATCCTCTTTTTAAAGTGATAAGTACAACATTCAGTAGCAGGAAAAAAATGGCCCAAGGCACTGTGACTTTGACTCCAAAATGGGAAGAGAGTATCTTACATGTCATTTAAAACTATGGTGATTGCTGCCTAATACCTGTCACTGGTTTGCTGCTGCCATCTAGTCATGTTTAAATTAGTACTGCTGTGCTTTACATCCGATGTATCTGACATGTTGGATGTTATTCCCAAAACAGATGGCTGCTAGTATGCAAAACCTGCTAGTTTAATATAAAACCACCATAAGAACCATGTAGCTAGAGACACAATGTATGATGTTAGGGAAAATGTGATGTTGTCATTTCACTATGGCTTATGAATGTTTTTCTTTAGTGAACTATGCATACTTCTCACCTATACATCATTATGATGAATGTTCTTCATTTTGAGTCTTAATGAGTCTTAAGAAGGTCAGAGTTCCATGCTGATGCAATTGAAGGGGCTTGGCACACATTCATTATTAAGCATTTTTCTCTAACATATATATTAATTCAGCAAAAGACTGATTTTTAAGTATGAAGAAACAGTTAAAATGATGTGAGCTTTTAACTTTCAGTTGTTGGTAAGTGTTCCACATTCTAGAAATGGAAGGTTGAGAGCTATGGAGCAAACTCTTTGATCATTTATAAAATAACAGAAACAATATTTGAAATCTGTCTTTGGTTTTTGGGCCTGTGTCATCCACTGGTTTTGATTTTGTCCCTGTTTCTTTCGATAAGAGGCACGTCTCAGAACCAGCCGTAACAGGCTCTACTTAAAAGAAGATAAAAGGTTTGGTATTATGTGTTTCCTATTGCTAAACAGTAGTGTTTTGCATATATTCAATTGTGGCGATAATATAGAACTGCTTATTTTATTTGTAATGATGCACTACATTCAATAAACTAATTACTCTTGTAGAATTTAAGGTGAAATAACAAAAGTAGACAAAATTTCTTGTTTTCCGGGATCTCTATTGCTGCGGGAAATTTTAACCGTGTATAACTGATTATTTTATTCTTCAGGATGCTGCTCTACATTCATTGAATTAGCTACTCCAGTGGGATTTAGGGTCATTGTGCATTACATATATTTTGATTGCTCACTATTAGGAAAAAAAAAAAACATGTATTATACAGTCAGTATAAGGAGCGATCTACTAAAATTTTTCCACTATGTTTGTTTTCCGCATGCCGGCAATACTGGATGAATAGTCATGCAGATGAATGAACCATCTTCATGTTTATTCAAGGTTAGACAAAAAATCGCCATGTGCTAGGTGTTGGGCGGAGTTTGGGTGGGCTTTACCACTGTGAATCTGGGGCGGTTACTGTTGTAATGCAATGCCCAGACTTTAAACAGCTAAAAGAATGTTGGGTACATATAGATGCAATTTAGTCAGTAGTGTCATATTTCTTATGGAGTGCAGGTAGTGGAAACTCATTCACAGACACACACACACACACACACACACACACACACACACACACACACACACACACACACACACACACATACCCCTCAACGTCTAAGTGCAGGAAATCTGGAGAAAGCTAAAAATAATGGGGGACAAAGGCCCAAAATCAAGGACAGATTTTTAAATATTGCACTAATGGCCTTAGAAGGCTGCTGGAATAACAGGCTTTGTGTTAATATTTATTTTTTTGAAGAACATGATGTTTGATAGTTAACTATATGTCAGTATTAAGATACTTCAATCTACAATGATTTGTCAGAAAACCACAAATGCTATGAGGAATAGACCAAAAACATGAGGCAAAAATCTGGACATTCTGCAAAAATCTGGACAGTTCAGAGTTATGACACAAACATAAACACACACATACAAAAAAAAAAAACATGCATAATCTTGAGTCATTGCATATCAGAATGTAAAATGGCAACAGCAAATGTTTGCTTTCAGCTGTCAGACAAAACTGGTGTTGCTATTCAGATGTGACAGCTGACTCCTTTCTGCTACTCTCAGACCCGGAAATAAACCCAAGAAGACCTACATGCCTCGCAGGTTATTATTTGTTTAACCATGCACACTAGATGTACTGTGTTATATTGGGTGACTTCTGAAACATGACAGACATATACAGATGCCTATATATATCTATATATATCTATATATATATATATATATATATATATATATATATATATTTATATACACAGTGTATATGTATATATATTTATATATATATATATATATATATATATATATATATATACACACACACACACACACACACACACACACACACACACACACACACACACACACACACACACACACACACACACACACACACACGTATTTGTCTCTGCCGTCCTTACATTAAATAGATTTATATGTACAAATGCACACATAATATATATTGGTAAACTGGTATATTTCAAAAACGAAATCTGCCAACATTCATTCTGTCAACATCATGGTTAGTGGCAGCAAACTCTGCCAAAAAACAAAATTCAACTACAAAAGACTTTGATCTTAAAATATTTAAAAAAAACTGTTTTGCAGAGTCATGCTCCCCTTCACCCTATTATTCTGGGGGGAGGGGGGCTCTATCCCCACACTCCCACTGCTACTTATATATACCATCTTAAGACTGTACAATGGTGGGGAAAAGAAAAAGCTACCTAAACCCCACTGTGATATGATCATGCACTAACTCCAGTCCCACAACATTCATTTATTGATAAATTTTGAATCAAGCAATTAGGCAGCTGATTCACAATTCAACAACAAAAATGTATAGACTAATGTAAGGTAAATCATTACTATTCTAAAATAGTTATTAAATAACATATGTATTTTATTAAAAAGTAATTCATTACTCTTCCTACAAACAAAACTTGCCGTATGACTCAGTCTGTCAAGTGCTCCCCACTCTTACGTCAGACAGTTATCTTTAACAATACTATGCTATATTCTTTTCATTCCAAGTTACATATCCCATATATGTTCTCCATCTTCCCTCCGTTACCATATCCTACCACACTTATCACTCAAAATATTTCAGTTAATTATTTTATATATATATATATATATATATATATATATATATATATATATATATATATATATATATATATACTCATTTATCATTTAACAATCTACTGCTAAACTTGATTAAAACCCTCAAAAAACTTTCACCAGTCTTACTCCTTCTGTTTCTTACAGATAATATCAAAGATAATCAAGATCCATCTCTATTCTCTTGTATCCTATTCAATGCTCAAAGTATAAAAAACAAAACTGGCCAGATTAATGCCTTTGCCTCTTTACATAAGCCTGATTTAGTTGCTGTCACAGAACCATGGGTTAAGGCTAACAATCCTTCTTTATATCATTTCCCTTGATTATAACTACTTTTTACCCCAGACCAGGCAATGAGGTGGAAATCTCCTTCTGTTCAAGTCACAGTTAAAAGTGCAATTACTTGCTCAAGCCAACAGTAGCACAAATATTTATTCTACCTGGCTACCTGTTTCTGTTCTTTCACACAAGAATATCATTCTGCATCTTGCTATTATATATCTACCACCTCCTTCCTCACTCCCAAACTAAATAACCAAGTAAAAGAAATAACTTTCTCCTCAAAAAAATATAAAAAAATCTCATAATAGTCAGAGGCTTCAATCTCAACCTGCTCAGTCCCATTTCTAGTGACCTGAATACTCTTCTAATAGTTCAACCTCACCCAACTCTTATATCAACCTACTAAACTCAACCTGAATACATCTCACCACTACCTCCTAGACTGCATATTAACTAAGAAACCCCCTCTCATCTCATACATCAACATCCACCCACCATCTTTCAGCAATCACTGCCCCATTAGTTTACATATCAATCATTCATATTTAAATATACCTCCAAAGCTCAAATGTTTCCAAAATAAATCACAGAATAACTTTAACAAACTAAAACCAGCCTCTCCTTAGCTGACTTGTCACCAGTTTTGAGCTTATCTGACCCTAAAACCGTTGCAGAACTACTAATCTGCCAAACTACTGCTTTGCAGTAACCTAAACAGTATACAAACCTAAAACTAAGAAATGCTTAAAACCTTTGAGCTTAAAGCTCTTCTACAATTCCAAGACAAGGCATGGTCTTCTCAGAAAGCACTTTCTGCTAACATAAACAGACAACATTGCACCCAGCTATGCAACCATGTTAAGCATGCTATACCTTGTCATAAAACTTACCTGATGAAATCATTCCAAATTTAATTAATAAAATCACCCAAAATCTTCTGGAAATTGGTCAGTAATCTTTCAAGATAGAAGTGCCCTCCCTACATGAATTCCACATCCTCTTAACTTCCTGCCTCTGGTTTCCTTTCTCATTTCAGCAACCTTCCCAGCCCTTTCACAAGCCAATCTCAAACTGCATCTGACAGCCTCAACTCCCCTCCATATAGCCTTATGTTCTGCTTCAGAGCTATCACATCCAAGGACGTCTATCCTCTATTTGAAGAGATTAAACTGGATAGCCCCCTTCTACTGATAACCTTCACCCATGGATTATGTATCACTGTAGACACATCACATCCTCACTGAAACATATCTACAATCTGTGTATTACGGTGACAACATCACAACCTCATTAAAACATATCTACAACCTGTGTATTACTGTGACAACATCACAACCTCATTGAAACATATCTACAACCTGTGTATTACTTTGACAACATCACAACCTCATTGAAACATATGTACAACCTGTGTATTACTGTGACAACATCATAACCTCATTAAAACATATCTACAACCTGTGTATTACTGTGACAACATCACAACCTCATTGAAATATATCTACAACCTATTACTGTGACAACATCACAATCTCATTAAAACATATCTACAACCTGTGTATTACTGTGACAACACCACAACCTCATTAAAACATATCTACAATCTGTGTATTACTGTGACAACATCACAACCTCATTGAAACATATCTACAACCTGTGTATTACTGTGACATCACAACCTCATTAAGACATATCTACAACCTGTGCATTACTGTGACAGCATCACAACCTCATTGAAATATATCCACAACCTGTGTATTACTGTGACATCACAACCTCATTAAAACATATCTGCAACCTGTGTATTACTGTGACAACATCATAACCTCATTAAAACATATCTACAACCTGTGTATTACTGTGACAACATCACAACCTCATTGAAATATATCTACAACCTATTACTGTGACAACATCACAATCTCATTAAAACATATCTACAACCTGTGTATTACTGTGACAACACCACAACCTCATTAAAACATATCTACAACCTGTGTATTACTGTGACAACATCACAACCTCATTGAAACATATCTACAACGTGTGTATAACTGTGACAACATCACAACCTCATTGAAACATATCTACAACCTGTGTATTACTGTGACAACATCACAACCTCATTAAAACATATCTACAACTGTGTATTACTATGACAACATCACAACCTCATTGAAACATATATATACAACCTGTATATTACTGTGACAACATCACAAGATAATTGAAACATAGCTACAACCTGTGTATTACGGTGACAACATCACAACCTCATTAAAACATATCTACAACCTGTGTATTACTGTGACAACATCACAACCTCATTGAAACATATCTACAACCTGTGTATTACTTTGACAACATCACAACCTCATTGAAACATATGTACAACCTGTGTATTACTGTGACAACATCATAACCTCATTAAAACATATCTACAACCTGTGTATTACTGTGACAACATCACAACCTCATTGAAATATATCTACAACCTATTACTGTGACAACATCACAATCTCATTAAAACATATCTACAACCTGTGTATTACTGTGACAACACCACAACCTCATTAAAACATATCTACAACCTGTGTATTACTGTGACAACATCACAACCTCATTGAAACATATCTACAACGTGTGTATAACTGTGACAACATCACAACCTCATTGAAACATATCTACAACCTGTGTATTACTGTGACAACATCACAACCTCATTAAAACATATCTACAACTGTGTATTACTATGACAACATCACAACCTCATTGAAACATATATATACAACCTGTATATTACTGTGACAACATCACAAGATAATTGAAACATAGCTACACCTGTGTATTACTGTGACAACATCACAACCTCATTAAAACATATATACAAACTGTGTATTACTGTGACAACATCACAACCTCATTGAAATATATCTACAACCTGTGTATGGCTGGGACAACATCACAACCTCATTAAAACATATCTACAACCTGTGTATTACTATGACAACATCACAACCTCATTGAAACATATCTACAACCTGTGTATTACTGTGACAACATCACATCCTCATTGAAAGAAATCTACAACCTGTGTATTACTGTGACAACATCACATCCTCAATGAAACATATCTACAACCTGTATATTACTGTGACAACATCACAACCTCATTGAAACATATCTACAACCTGTGTATTACTGTGACAACTTCACAACCTCATTAAAACATATCTACAACCTGTGTATTACTGCAACATCACAACTTCATTGAAACATATCTACAACCTGTGTATTACTGTGACAACATCACATCCTCATTGAAACATATCTACAACCTGTGTATTACTGTGACAACATCACAACCTCATTGAAACATATCTACAACCTGTGTATTACTGTGACAACATCACAAACTCATTGAAACATAGCTACAACCTGTGCATTACTGTGACAACATCACAACCTCATTGAAACATAGCTACAACTTGTGTATTACTGTGACAACATCACCAGCTGATTGAAACATAGCTACACCCTGTGTATTACTGTGACAACATTACAACCTCATTGAAACATATCTACAACCTGTGTATTACTGCGACAACATCACAACCTCATTGAAACATATCTACAACGTGTGTATAATGTGACAACATCACAACCTCATTGAAACATATCTACAGCCTGTGTATTACTGTGACATCACAACATCATTGAAACATCTCTACAACCTGTGTATTACTGTGACAACATCACAACCAAATTGCAACATATCTATATCCTGTGTATTACTTTGACAACATCACAACCTCATTAAAACATATCTACAGCCTGTGTATTACTGTGACAACATCACAACCTCATTAAAACATATCTACAATCTGTGTATTACTGTGACAACATCACAGCCTCATTGAAACATATCTACAACCTGTGTATTACTGTGACATCACAACCTCATTAAGACATATCTACAACATGTGTATTACTGTGACAACATCACAACCTCATTGAAATATATCTACAACCTGTGTATTACTGTGACATCACAACCTCATTAAAACATATCTACAACCTGTGTATTACTGTGACAACATCACAACCTCATTGAAACATATATACAACCTGTATATTACTGTGACAACATCACAAGCTCATTGAAATATAGCTACAACCTGTGTATTACTGTGACAACATCACAACCTCATTAAAACATATCTACAGCCTGTGTATTACTGTGACCACATCACAACCTTATTGAAATACATCTACAACCTGTGTATTACTGCGACAACATCACAACCTCATTGAAACATATCTACAACGTGTGTATAATGTGACAACATCACAACCTCATTGAAACATATGTACAACCTGTGTATTACTGTGACAACATCACAACATCATTGAAACATCTCTACAACCTGTGTATTACTGTGACAACATCACAACCAAATTGCAACATATCTATATCCTGTGTATTACTTTGACAACATCACAACCTCATTAAAACATATCTACAGCCTGTGTATTACTGTGACAACATCACAACCTCATTAAAACATATCTACAACCTGTGTATTACTGTGACAACATCACAGCCTCATTGAAACATATCTACAACCTGTGTATTACTGTGACATCACAACCTCATTAAGACATATCTACATGTGTATTACTGTGACAACATCACAACTTCATTGAAATATATCTACAACCTGTGTATTACTGTGACATGACAACCTCATTAAAACATATCTACAACCTGTGTATTACTGTGACATCATAACCTCATTGAAACATATATACAACCTGTATATTACTGTGACAACATCACAAGCTCATTGAAACATAGCTACAACCTGTGTATTACTGTGACAACATCACAACCTCATTAAAACATATCTACAGCCTGTGTATTACTGTGACAACATCACAACCTTATTGAAATATATCTACAACCTGTGTATTGCTGTGACATCACAACCTCATTGAAACATATCTACAACTTGTGTATTACTGTGACAACATCACAACTTCAATGAAACATATCTACAACCTGTTTGTTACTGTGACAACATCACAACCTCATCGAGACATATATACAACCTGTGTATTACTGTGGCAACATCACAAGCTGATTGAAACATAGCTACACCCTGTGTTTTACTGTGACAACATCACAACCTCATTGAAACATATCTACAACCTGTGTATTACTGTGACAACATTACAACCTCATTGAAACATATCTACAACCTGTGTATTACTGTGACAACATCACAACCTCATTGAAACATATCTACAACCTGTGTATAATGTGACAACATCACAACCTCATTGAAACATATCTACAGCCTGTGTATTACTGTGACAACATCA
Source organism: Protopterus annectens (assembly GCF_019279795.1). Lineage (NCBI taxonomy): Eukaryota > Metazoa > Chordata > Ceratodontiformes > Protopteridae > Protopterus > Protopterus annectens. The sequence continues at coordinate 1,043,706,479 of NC_056743.1, read as the reverse complement.
CAACCTCATTAAAACATATCTACAGCCTGTGTATTACTGTGACCACATCACAACCTTATTGAAATATATCTACAACCTGTGTATTACTGCGACAACATCACAACCTCATTGAAACATATCTACAACGTGTGTATAATGTGACAACATCACAACCTCATTGAAACATATCTACAACCTGTGTATTACTGTGACAACATCACAACATCATTGAAACATCTCTACAACCTGTGTATTACTGTGACAACATCACAACCAAATTGCAACATATCTATATCTTGTGTATTACTTTGACAACATCACAATCTCATTAAAACATATCTACAGCCTGTGTATTACTGTGACAACATCACAACCTCATTAAAACATATCTACAACCTGTGTATTACTGTGACAACATCACAGCCTCATTGAAACATATCTACAACCTGTGTATTACTGTGACATCACAACCTCATTAAGACATATCTACAACCTGTGTATTACTGTGACAACATTACAACCTCATTGAAACATATCTACAACCTGTGTATTACTGTGACAACATCACAACCTCATTGAAACATATCTACAACCTGTGTATAATGTGACAACATCACAACCTCATTGAAACATATCTACAGTCTGTGTATTACTGTGACAACATCACAACATCATTGAAACATCTCTACAATCTGTGTATTACTGTGACAACATCACAACCAAATTGCAACATATCTATATCCTGTGTATTTTCTTTGACAACATCACAAAATCATTAAAACATATCTACAGCCTGTGTATTACTGTGACAACATCATAACCTCATTAAAACATATCTACAACCTGTGTATTACTGTGACAACATCAAAACCTCATTGAAACATATCTACAACCTGTGTATTACTGTGAAATCACAACCTCATTAAGACATATCTACAACATGTGTATTACTGTGACAACATCACAACCTCATTGAAATATATCTACAACCTGTGTATTACTGTGACATCACAACCTCATTAAAACATATCTACAACCTGTGTATTAGTGTGACAACATCACAACCTCATTGAAACATATATACAACCTGTATATTACTGTGACAACATCACAAGCTCATTGAAACATAGCTACAACCTGTGTATTACTGTGACAACATCACAACCTCATTAAAACATATCTATAACCTGTGTATTACTGTGACAACATCACAACCTCATTGAAATATATCTACAACTTGTGTATTACTGTGACAACATCACAACCTCATTGAAACATATCTACAACCTGTGTATTACTGTGACAACATCACAACCTCATTGAGACATATATACAACCTGTGTATTACTGTGACAACATCACAACCTCATTGAAACATATATACAACCTGTGTATTACTGTGACAACATCACAACCTCATTGAAGCATATCTACAACCTGTGTACTACTGCAACATCACAACATCATTGAAACATATCTACAACCTGTGTATTACTTCAACATCACAACCTCATTGAAACATATCTACAACCTGTGTATTACTGTGACAACATCACAACCTCATTAAAACATATCTACAACCTGTGCATTACTGTGACAACTTCACAACCTCATTAAAACATATCTATAACATGTGTATTACTGTGACAACATCACAACCTCATTGAAACATATCTACAACCTGTGTATTACTGTGACAACATCACAACCTCATTGAAACATATCTACAACCTATGTATTACTGTGACAACATCACAACCTCATTAAAATATATCTAAAACCTGTGTATTGCTGTGACAGCATCACAACCTCATTAAAACATATCTACAAGCTGTGTATTACTGTGACAACATCACAACCTCATTGAAACATATCTACAACCGGTGTATTACTGTGACAATATCACAACCTCATTAAAACATATCTACAACCTATGTATTACTGTGACAACATCACAACCTCATTGAAATATATCTACAACCTGTGTATTACTGTGAAATCACAACCTCATTAAGACATATCTACAACATGTGTATTACTGTGACAACATCACAACCTCATTGAAATATATCTACAACCTGTGTATTACTGTGACATCACAACCTCATTAAAACATATCTACAACCTGTGTATTACTGTGACAACATCACAACCTCATTGAAACATATATACAACCTGTATATTACTGTGACAACATCACAAGCTCATTGAAACATAGCTACAACCTGTGTATTACTGTGACAACATCACAACCTCATTAAAACATATCTACAGCCTGTGTATTACTGTGACAACATCACAACCTTATTGAAATATATCTACAACCTGTGTATTGCTGTGACATCACAACCTCATTAAAACATATCTGCAACCTGTGTATTGCTGTGACATCATCAGAACCTCATTGAAACATATCTACAACTTGTGTATTACTGTGACAACATCACAACTTCAATGAAACATATCTACAACCTGTTTGTTACTGTGACAACATCACAACCTCATCGAGACATATATACAACCTGTGTATTACTGTGGCAACATCACAAGCTGATTGAAACATAGCTACACCCTGTGTTTTACTGTGACAACATCACAACCTCATTGAAACATATCTACAACCTGTGTATTACTGTGACAACATTACAACCTCATTGAAACATATCTACAACCTGTGTATTACTGTGACAACATCACAACCTCATTGAAACATATCTACAACCTGTGTATAATGTGACAACATCACAACCTCATTGAAACATATCTACAGCCTGTGTATTACTGTGACAACATCACAACATCATTGAAACATCTCTACAATCTGTGTATTACTGTGACAACATCACAACCAAATTGCAACATATCTATATCCTGTGTATTTTCTTTGACAACATCACAAAATCATTAAAACATATCTACAGCCTGTGTATTACTGTGACAACATCATAACCTCATTAAAACATATCTACAACCTGTGTATTACTGTGACAACATCAAAACCTCATTGAAACATATCTACAACCTGTGTATTACTGTGAAATCACAACCCCATTAAGACATATCTACAACATGTGTATTACTGTGACAACATCACAACCTCATTGAAATATATCTACAACCTGTGTATTACTGTGACATCACAACCTCATTAAAACATATCTACAACCTGTGTATTACTGTGACAACATCACAACCTCATTGAAACATATATACAACCTGTATATTACTGTGACAACATCACAAGCTCATTGAAACATAGCTACAACCTGTGTATTACTGTGACAACATCACAACCTCATTAAAACATATCTACAACCTGTGTATTACTGTGACAACATCACAACCTCATTGAAATATATCTACAACTTGTGTATTACTGTGACAACATCACAACCTCATTGAAACATATCTACAACCTGTGTATTACTGTGACAACATCACAACCTCATTGAGACATATATACAACCTGTGTATTACTGTGACAACATCACAACCTCATTGAAACATATATACAACCTGTGTATTACTGTGACAACATCACAACCTCATTGAAGCATATCTACAACCTGTGTACTACTGCAACATCACAACATCATTGAAACATATCTACAACCTGTGTATTACTTCAACATCACAACCTCATTGAAACATATCTACAACCTGTGTATTACTGTGACAACATCACAACCTCATTAAAACATATCTACAACCTGTGCATTACTGTGACAACTTCACAACCTCATTAAAACATATCTATAACATGTGTATTACTGTGACAACATCACAACCTCATTGAAACATATCTACAACCTGTGTATTACTGTGACAACATCACAACCTCATTGAAACATATCTACAACCTATGTATTACTGTGACAACATCACAACCTCATTAAAATATATCTACAACCTGTGTATTGCTGTGACAGCATCACAACCTCATTAAAACATATCTACAAGCTGTGTATTACTGTGACAACATCACAACCTCATTGAAACATATCTACAACCGGTGTATTACTGTGACAACATCACAACCTCATTAAAACATATCTACAACCTATGTATTACTGTGACAACATCACAACCTCATTGAAATATATCTACAACCTGTGTATTACTGTGAAATCACAACCTCATTAAGACATATCTACAACATGTGTATTACTGTGACAACATCACAACCTCATTGAAATATATCTACAACCTGTGTATTACTGTGACATCACAACCTCATTAAAACATATCTACAACCTGTGTATTACTGTGACAACATCACAACCTCATTGAAACATATATACAACCTGTATATTACTGTGACAACATCACAAGCTCATTGAAACATAGCTACAACCTGTGTATTACTGTGACAACATCACAACCTCATTAAAACATATCTACAACCTGTGTATTACTGTGACAACATCACAACCTCATTGAAATATATCTACAACCTGTGTATTACTGTGACAACATCACAACCTCATTGAAACATATCTACAACCTGTGGAGTACTGTGACAACATCACAACCTCATCGAGACATATATACAACCTGTGTATTACTTGTGACACCATCACAACCTCATTGAAACATATATACAACCTGTGTATTACTGTGCCAACATCACAATCTCATTGAAACATATCTACAACCTGTGTACTACTGCAACATCACAACATCATTGAAACATATCTACAACCTGTGTATTACTGCAACATCACAACCTCATTGAAACATATCTACAACCTGTGTATTACTGTGACAACATCACAACCTCATTAAAACATATCTACAACCTGTGCATTACTGTGACAACTTCACAACCTCATTAAAATATATCTATAACATGTGTATTACTACGACAACATCACAGCCTCATTGAAACATATCTACAACCTGTGTATTAACGTGACAACATCACAACCTCATTGAAACATATCTACAACCTGTGTATTACTGTGACATCACAAACTCATTGAAACATATCTACAACCTGTGTATTACAGTGACAACATCACAACCTCATTGAAACATATCTACAATCTGTGTATTACTGTGACAACATCACAACCTCATTGAAACATATCTACAACCTGTGTATTACAGTGATAACATCACAACCTCACTGAAACATATCTAAAACCTGTGTATTACTGTGACAACATCACAACCTCATTGAAACATATCTACAACCTGTGTATTACTGTGACAACATGACATCCTCATTGAAACATATCTACAACCTGTGTATTACTGTGCCAACATCACAACCTCATTGAAACATATCTACAACCTGTGTATTACTGTGACAACATCACAAACTCATTGAAACATTGCTACAACCTGTGTATTACTGTGACATCACCACCTCATTGAAACATAGCTACAACTTGTGTATTACTGTGACAACATCACAAGCTCATTGAAACATAGCTACACCCTGTGTATTACTGTCACAACATCACACAATCACTGAAACATATCTACAACCTGTGTATTACTGCATCACAACGTCATTTAAACATATCTACAACTTGTGTATTACTGCGACAACATCACAACCTCATTGAAACATATTTACAACCTGTGTATAATGCGACAACATCACAACCTCATTGAAACATATCTACAGCCTGTGTATTACTGTGACAACATCACAACATCATTGAAACATCTCTACAACCTGTGTATTAATGTGACAACATCACAGCCTGATTGAAACATCTCTACAACCTTTGTATTACTGTGACATCACAACCTCATTGAAACTTACCTACAACCTGTGTATTACTGTGACAACATCACAACCTCATTGAAACATATCTACAACCTGTGTATTATTGTGACAACATCACAACCTCATTGAAACATATCTACAACCTGTGTATTACTGTGACATCTCAACCTCATTGAAACATATCTACAACCTATGTATTACTGTGACAACATGACAACCTAATTGAAACATATCTGCAACCTGTGTATTCCTGTGACAACACCACAAACTCATTGAAACATATCTACAACCTGTGTATTATTGTTAGTAGTATGCCTAATATCTTCCTAAAAAACCCAGTCCCTCCAATCCATCAGACTTTTGACCAATTTCTATTCTCCCTACCTTAAGAAAAGATGTTATGTGATCCTATCTCACCTACATTCAGTACTGATGGGCTCGGAGCCGATCCTCGGCTCCGACTCGGCACGCTATGCTATAGAGCGAAGCCTCTTATTGGCTGAGCTATTCTTTATCCCAGGATGCACCACCACTAATCCCCCAGATCTCGTTTGCCGCTTACAAGCTAGGATGTGGTCTCAAACTTGGCTGAGCTAAGTGCTGATTTTTTTCTAAAGTTTTCCTGTCAGGAAATTCTCTTTTCTTACCCAAAAAGCTGTTTTAACAGCTATTGTTGTTGTACGAGTGTTTTGGATATATTTTTTGTGGTAAATTTGTGTGTTTGTTTAGGGAAAGGTTTCCCGTTTAAGTTAGAGGGGCCTTCCCCTATTCATTAGCAGTTTCTTTTTCTTTTTAAGGAGGTCAAGTACCTGTTTGAGTTAGAGGGTTCTTGGCCCTCCTTTTTTGCTGTTGTGTTAATTGTATTGTACTAATTTTGATTTTCGTTTTAAAAAAAAAAAAAAAAAAAAAAAAAAAACTAAAAACTTTTATTGTTGTTTAAAATCTGTATTTTTCTGTCTACAGTGATCTTTCTGCTGTTTTATTGACTGTTTCAGAGACATTATGTCTAAAGAACATAGGCCCTCAGGGTTCAAGAAGTGCATGAGGTGCAGTTATAAAATGTCTATAACTGATGACCACTCCTCGTGCGTATACTGCTTAGGCGCCAAGCACCTACAGGAGTCCTGCAGCGTGTGTCACGCCTTTTCCTCTAGGGTCCTCCAAGAGAGGAAAAATAAATTAATCTTAAAAGGGCTGATTAAACCCTCCTTCGAGGAGGCCTTATCTTCCTCATCCTCTCCAACTAAGAAAAAGATAGCGTCGGCTCCGACCAGCCCGTCGGAACCGACTACTAAGAAATCCAGGCAGGCTTCTCCATCGGCTCCACGGACTTCGGAGCCGAGGGCGGAACGGTCTGCCTCGATGCCCCCAGTCTCGACTCCTCTGGTTTCGGAGCCGATGACTGGGGCTTCGAGAGGCAGGTCACTTTCATCGGCTCTACTGATTTTGGAGCCGATGAGGGTTGCCGGCTCAGACTCTTCCCCTTCGGCACCGAAGCCCTCCTCGCCACCGAGGGAAATTGTTTTGGGATCTCCCTCGGCACCGATATTGGTTGAGTCCATTCGGAGCCGGTCCCCCAGTCCTTTGGAGCCGATGGAGAAGTCGGTTCGGATCCGATCGGTTTCATCTAGATCTTCCAAGATGTCTGATTCGGACATCAACAGGGTGCTCCTAAGACTTTTTCAGTCTCCTGTGTTCCAAAAATTAGTTTCGGCTCCAGCCCATTCGGCTTTGGAGCCGATGGCCCACCCTGTAGTTATGGTTCCTCCTCCAACAGCCTCGGCACCGTTGGAGCCGGTGCTGGTGGAGCCGATGGAGGTTTTCGGGTCGGCCCTGACCCTTACTCCAACCCCGGCTCTCGAGTCGGAGTTCGGTACGCGGACCTCCTCTGTCGGCCCCGGGGGGGGGCGCTTCGGGACTGATGTTTTCGGTCCCAAGCCTTCCTCTCGGTGCGTCGGCTGAGAGGGTAACGTCTACTGTTGTGGCCACGGGGGTTGGACCTTCCCAGGATTCTGGTGGTCCGGCCTTCAGGGCCATGAGGAGTGCGTTAGCCAAATCTTCTTTGGCTACCTCCACGGTCTCACCAGCACCTTCCCTGCATACGGAGACTGGGTCTTTGGCAGTCCCCTTGTCCTTAGACAGCGGAGCCCCAGGGCCTGGGGTCACCCCCACTGGGGGTTCCCCCCCTCCTGGAGGTCCCTCTGAAGCTTCTTCAGAGGAACCCCCAAGGAAAAGATCGTGCAAGAGGAAGCACGTTGACTCCCCCGATGAGTCTCTCACGTCAGACACTGATCTTGATGATGCAGAGGGGTCCCCTAAGTCGTCCTCAGATGATGTCTCCTTTGCAGACATCCTGGAAGCCCTCAAACAACGAGGCGGCTGGCATTCCAAACCCCCTTCTGCTGATGAGTCGGCGTTCTTTAAGGCCTTCGGGGCTCAGCCCTCCGCCTCCTGGGTGTCTCCGCCCTTCGACGAGCTCCTAGATTTGATCTGTCGAAGGGCGTGGGAACATCCAGACTCTGTGGAACCGGTGCCTGCTCGCCCAAATAAGTTCCTATCAGCACCCCCAGAGAAGGAGTTTTTGACAAAAGGTGTGGCTGTAGATGCCTTGGTGGTGGCATCTGCTACCCAACAAGATGTAGCAGAGGCTTCGACGTCCATCCATCCTCCTAATAAGGAGTCTAGTAGCATGGATCAGTACGGGAAGTGCACCCTCAGTTCAGCGGCCTTTACCTTAAGGTCCCTGAACTATTTAACGCACTTCACCAGGTTTCAGAGGGATCTGATCAAGGAGCTTTCAGATATCCTCTTGGGTAACCTATCTGAGCAGCTGGCCCAGACGGTTGGCTCTCAGTTGGCTACGCTGTCATCCATATCAAACTCGTCCATGAGGCTCATTTCATATGCGGCCGAGGGGGCGAGTAGAGCGGTGGGTACAGGTATTGCTCTACGGAGGCAAGCCTGGCTCTTCCTGTGTCATTTTGTGGAGGCCTTCAAGTCTTCTTTTGCCGACGCTCCCTTTGATGGGTCCTCTTTGTTTGGACCCAAGGTAAAAGACACATTGACCCGCTGCGAGCAAGAAGGTAAGACTTTGACTGCCGTAGGGGCACAATTTTCCACTCCCTTTCGGCCTTATCCCAAGGCTAAAAGAGGAGGGAAAATGTGGTTCCGTAGATCCCAGAAGTCTTATCCCTCACAGTAGGACGATCCCCCTTCTAGAGGCAGAGGAGGGGGAAATTTTTCTGGAAGACGCCATCCCAGAGGCGGCAGAGGCCCCCGCAACACTGGAGACCGCGAGTCCTTTCGTGGCTCTTCAGCCTTTCACAATCCCTGAGGGATTGCCCGACTGTGCAGCTCCGGAGCCAGCCGGGGGTCGTTTATCGGGGCACCTAAAAGCCTGGCAAGGTATCACTCAGGACCGATGGGTGCTTTGAATTATCGCCGGAGGTTACTTCATCCCTTTTTCTCACTCCCCACCTCCGTCCAAGAAAATCCCGGACCCGCCACCCAGTCAACGGGAAATTGCAGCCTTAGAAGTCTCAAAGCTGCTTCAAAAAGGAGTCATCCAACCGGTCCCCGCAGACCAGATCGGGTTAGGGACTTACTCAAGATTCTTTTTGGTGCCAAAAAAGACCGGGGAATTGAGGCCCATTTTGGATCTCAGCATTCCAAATCGTTCTGTCAAAATGTCCAAGTTCCGAATGGTCACCTTGCAATCCATTCTCCCACTACTGGAGAAAGGTGTTTGGATGTGCTCCATAGATCTCAAGGACGCTTATTACCACATCATGGTAGATCAGGCGTCCAGGAGACATTTGCACTTCAGCCTAGGAGACAGTCATTTTCAGTTCCGCGCGCTGCCCTTTGGTCTCACCACAGCCCCCAGGGTGTTCACCAAATGTTTTGCGGTCGTGACTGCTCACCTGAGGAGTCTAGTATTCCAGGTGTTTCCGTATCTGGACGACTGGCTCCTAACTGCCACCTCCAGGCGTCTACTATTGCAGAATCTACAAGCCACAATATCACTGGGTACTTCCCTTGGAATCACCTTCAATTGGCCAAAGTCTGTGTTGCTGCCATCTCAACGCATAAGATTCATCGGAGTAGAGATAGACTCAAACAGAATGCGGGTCTATCTTCCTACAGAAAGGATACAAACCATACAGGCTCAAGTTCGAGCCTTGCTTCCCAGATCCAAAGCTCCAGCCAGAATGGTCCTGCAGCTATTGGGATCCATGTCGGCCACTGTTCTTCTAGTCCCCCTAGCAAGGTTGCATATGAGAATTCTCCAGTGGCTTCTTTCGACACAGTGGTCCTTTCAGGATCTCCCTCTCAGTCACCTCATATGGATCACGGAAACCTGCAAACGGGACCTTTGCTGGTGGCTGGTGCCCTCCAATCTGGATCAGGGTCGACCCTTCGTTCCACCTCCTCCTATGGCCACGTTGACTACGGACGCCTCCCAGATGGGGTGGGGGGGGGGCATTTCCTGGACAGGTCAGTCCAAGGCAAATGGCATTCAGAAGAGAGTCTTCTTCACATCAACATTTTGGAAATGAGGGCGGTGCTTCTATCTCTACAAGCCCTCCACAATTACCTCCCTCAGGGCATGATTGCCATTCACTCCGACAACATGTCAGTGGTCTGGTACCTGAACAAGCAGGGAGGAACCAGATCCTACCCTCTTTGCAGAGAGGCCATGAGAGTATGGGAATGGGCAGTGGTGACCAAACGTTTTCTGATAGCAACTCATATCCCTGGTAAATCCAATGTGATAGCCGACAGACTGAGCAGAACTATCCTCTCTCCTCACGAGTGGTCTCTGAACAATACAGTGGCAACTCAGATTTTCAGCAAATGGGGAATTCCTTGTTGCGACCTCTTCGCAACCCCGCTGAACGCGAAGTGCAAAAAGTTCTTCACCCTCACTCCAGCTCCGGGGGAGAGCCCTATGGATGCACTAGCCCATCCTTGGCCCACCGGCTTGCTATACGCCTTCCCCCCAGTTCCCCTCCTTCCCAGAGTGATCCAAAAGGCATCTCACTTGGGGAGCAAAATGATCCTAGTTGCTCCTTACTGGCCTCGTCAGGTATGGTTCCCCTATCTTCGGAAATATGCACTGGACGGTCCATGGTTCCTGGACCAGATCCCAGACCTATTAATTCATCAGTCGGGACTACTCCACCAGTCCCTTCACACTTTGAAGTTAACAGCTTGGCTCCTCCTCTTCCGACTATAGTCAGGAATCATACCTTAGACCCGGAAGTCATACATATTTTATCTTCGGCCCACAAGTCTGCCACCAAGAAATTGTATACCAGCAAATGGAAGAGATTTGCTATTTGGGCTCAACTCCGGGGTCTGGATCCCATCACTATTCCTGTATCGGAAGTCCTAAAATTTCTAACTTCCCTATTCAATCAAGGTTCTTCAGTCTCTACCATCAAGGTCCAATTGGCAGCTATTTCCAATTTTCATGAATCTATAAACCCACCTTTAATGAGCAACAGATTGTGTAAGGCCTTCATGAATGGTGCTGCGCTTTTACGACCTCCGATTTCTCATCCTGCTCCTCCATGGGATCTCGATGTGGTGTTACGTGCCTTAACCTCCTCCCCCTTCGAGTCGGCAGCAACATGTGATTTGAAATTTCTATCTTGGAAAACTGCTTTTCTGGTTGCGATTACTTTTGCCAGAAGGGTTTCAGAGCTTCAAGCTCTATCTGTAAAACCACCGTACCTGGTTTTTCACACAGATAGAGTATCTCTCAGGCCTAATCCATCCTTTGTCCCTAAAGTTTGTTCCAGTTTTTGCCTACAACAGTCATTAGAACTTCCAGTTTTCTTTCCAAAGTACTCTAACAAAGTGGAATACATATTCCACACATTGGATGTCCACAGGCAATTGCGTTTTTGTTTAGACAGGACCAAACAAACAAGCAAAACAGATCAATTGTTTGTGTCCTTTTCGGATAATAAATTGGGCAAAGCCATCACAAAGGTCACTATTGCCAAATGGATCAGGGACTGTATTAGCCAAGCTTATTCCTCTTCTAATAAAGAGCTTACGACCTCTGTCAAAGCTCACTCTACAAGAGCTATGGCTACTTCAATAGCATTCCATTCTAAGCTTGCCATTAGTGACATTTGTGCTGCGGCTACATGGTCTTCCCCCCACACTTTCATTTCCCACTACAAATTGGATGTGGCATCTCGGGGGGTGAGCTTCATTTGGTTCCACAGTGCTCAGGAGTGTTTTCCAGTGAGCCACCCAGGATTTAGGTGCTAGGGACGCTGTCCCATCAGTACTGAATGTAGGCGAGATAGTATCACATAACATCTTTTAGTTATGTACTCACCATAACTTTAGATGTTTGGGATCCATCTCACCTACATTCCCAATAACCCACCCTCCATCCCCCTGCCTTGGAGATCAGAAGAGATCGGATGGTCCGAATTCTATTGTTTCATCTTGAAACATCTGGCAATGTTATATAAGCAAGTTATGTGTGTGTGCATGAATGCGGACAAACAAGATCTGGGGGATTAGTGGTGGTGCATCCTGGGATAAAGAATAGCTCAGCCAATAAGAGGCTTCACTCTATAGCATAGCGTGCCGAGTCGGAGCCGAGGATCGGCTCCGAGCCCATCAGTACTGAATGTAGGCGAGATGGATCCCAAACATCTAAAGTTATGGTGAATACATAACTAAAAGTTCTAGAAAAATTGATTTATTTGTAACTTACTCAATATGCCAACCAATACCACATTCTCTCCCAAATGTAACATGGCTTTTGATCTGGTAACATTACATCCACAGCTATATGGACACTCAATGACAACATTCTTTTTGGAATGGACAAAGGTCTCATTTCTGGAGCCATTTTTATTGACCTCACCAGATCCTTTGACCTTGTTGATCACTCACTTCTCCTAAACTATTTCATTTGAACAGGCATTAGTGAAGACACACTGCCCTGGATCAAAAAGTACCTATCTAACTGCCAACAGTTAATTTCATTTCATCTACCCTAGTTCTACATCAGTCCCTCTGCAGAAAGGTGTCCATCAAGGATCTATTCTGACACCTCCCTCTTTTCTTTCTTTATTAACAACCTTCCTTTTGACTCACCCCATCTTCCTTTCCTGCTTTATGCTGATGACAGGATCCTATTCCCCTCCAACCATTCTGTCATTTCTCAAATTTCAGGCTGATTTTCATGCCCTTATTCAATGGTTGAAAAATTACTACTAAATTTTTCTAAAACAAAAAGAATGCGTTTTAGCACTAGGCAAAACCACACTACTATCTCCAGGCCTCTACAACATCCTGGATCATCTTATTAACACTATTAAAAATTATGCTTCTTTCAAATATCTAGGAGCATTGTTGGACCAAAATTTCCAACTCAAACTGGACTAAACACACAAAAATCAGCTCTTTCCTATTCTGGGCTAATAGGCTCTCATCTTTCTAGCTAGACTTTGTAGAGATGCCATATTTAAAGGTATCGTGTCTCCCACTAATTGAAGCAGCTTCTAAAAGAAATGTATCCCACCATTCATCCAT
>NC_056743.1:1043198191-1043353191 GCF_019279795.1 Protopterus annectens | reverse complement strand
TTTGTACAAGAGAAATCCTGCCTTTTAAGGTGGCTTCCAAACTGCTGTGTTTGTGCTGATTGCTCTTTGTAATGCAGTACCCATCAGATTACCTTGTCACACTTTCATGCATGATATTGCTCATCAGAACTTTATGACAATTATCAGAAAAAGGCACAACAGCTATGTAATAAAATCTATACAATGCCATTGATGGATCTCTTAGGTTATTGTTTTAATATCACAGCATTAGGAAACATGTAACTACCTGTCCAACAGTAAAAACTAGTAAAAAAGAATCATTGTCTTCATTTAGGAATATTGACCTTTGCTAAGCAAAAACACTGTAATTCAGAAATCTTTATCAGGCTGAGCTAACGTTTAAGCGGGTTGACTTAATGCAATAAGGGATTTCTGACTCCCAAGCCAGTATAGTACCACTACAGTATAAAGGCTATGGCTTGTAATGCTGCACCAGTCCTGCCAGCTAAGGCCAATGCAAATGTAGCAGTGTGAGAGTCTAGCTAATGCTAATTAGCACTGTTCACTTCTCTGCAACTTTTTATTGGGATTGAATTAGCTTGGAAGAGCAATTTGAAAGTTAGGTCTACCAAGCTATTAGGGAGGTGAAAGAATAAAAGTCCATGCCTTCTTTTGACACCCATTCAGCTTTATGGCAGGAGTGGGGCTATTATCCTCATAGGAAGGAAGTACTGCAAAGTCGCACGTGTGTGTGTGCGTGTGTGTGCACGTGTGTGCGCGCGCGTCTGTGTGTGTGTGTGTGTGTGTGTGTGTGTGTGTGTGTGTGTGTGTGTGTGTTTAGGATCATGCATGTACAATTGCTTGTGTGTACATGTGTGCATGGGTGCACACGTGTGTTTGTAGGTGCCTTTGCAACTACTTTGCATGAGTTAGTAGGGGAAACACTAATATGATTACCTACAACAGCTCAGTGTTCAATTCACAGACATGATAATGAGTTGATAATGAGCTGCTGCTATTCTGTTCAGCTTTATCATGTCTTTGAATCACAGTATATTGTTGTTGTGCTATTGATGGCTGCGTAGTTGCCCACACAGTGCTGGCGATGATATGGTGGTCATAATCGTTTATTCCTATTGTATGCTTCCTTTCTAATTGTTTACTGTACGTGCTGATTATTTTCAGATGTTTGTACAATTATGCATCTTGATTTTTGACAAAGCCGTGATAGCGCATTCTTTTCGATCTACACCCTTACAGCTTTGCGTTATAGTCACAACGCTCCTCATTCTAAATTTACTTCCACCTACTGAAGGCCCAATTTTTTTTTCCAAGGCAAAATTCATGGAGGTAAACATATTATTTGTACAACTCTCAAATGACTTGCTGTGTCTGCCGCAAAATATGAGATAAAATCAGTAATGTTCAGTAAGATCAGTTACAGTACAGAGGTATGTTGTCATTTTTACAGAGGTCAGCTTGAAGTAAATTTATAAATTTCATGAGGTGAAACTCTACCAGAACTGAAGTGTTCATGCACCTGACACTGTATCTATTAGAGATGATACTTCAACATACGGTCTGCTAAGCTTAAGAGCATTTTGTATTCTGGGATTTATCTGTTGCTGTGACCTCACCTTTATAATAATGAGCACTGCTTTAGTTTGCTGGTTTAACATTATTACTGAGTAACAGTAGTTGTATATACTATGCCCACATCACCTCATATAACCATTGACTAATATATCTGAGTAACTAGATATGAATTATGGATAACATATGAAGCCTGGATTTACACATGCAGTTATGAATCAGCATGGTTGCTAGGTAATTAAATATGATCTCAAGAATGAAAGAAGTTTAAGAGGTCATTGTAATTACTTATCGAACACAACAGCTATAATCCTGTATGCTTCCCATCCCACCAAACATTATTCTTTAAAGTGAACAATCCACTGTTTATGACAAAGGAAGCAATTTGTCTTACTGATGGAGCAAACTGCTGTCCATAGCCAGGTCAGGTAGCTGCAGCTCTCACTTGAATTTTTACTGGCCACGTGCTGCTTTTTATATCATCAATGTCTGCTCACTGCTGTCATGAAGTTAGTAAAAGCTGTTAACTGCATGCATGACATAATCAGTACAGCTTCTATCAGGAGACTCATCTTATTCTCTTCTTCACATACTGTAATTCCTGAAATCGCAGAATTTTAGTTTCTCAGGCAAGAAAAGTAAGAAAAATGATTCAACAGCAGAGTTGAAAGGATCTAGGTGCCTGGGGTCTATCTGATAAGATCGACAGTTGAAAACATCAAACACCATATGGTTGACACCATATGGTCAATGTCTTCAAACATCGAACTTATAAAAATAACAACAAAAAAAGAAAAAGTACCCTAACAGGTTTAAGCAGGGGGGCAAGCTGCACCCCACCCCACCCCCACTACTTAAATATATGAACTCCGAGACCGCACTACATGCAGTAAACGGAAATCTCCCCTTATGGAGATTTTAGTTTACACGTTCGATGTGCACTTTCGTTGTTCTTGTGTCGACAATATCAGCTTCTATATTGTCGGCTTTCGAAAATATAATATAGTTCCAGGTGTCTGGTAAGGAGGAGAACATAGACACTAGTTAGTTTCCAGATGTTACAAGGATGATCCGTATACTAGAGAGAGACACATAAAGTCTAAAGGAAAGGGGCACTGCATACTCTTACTCATCTGTAGTGCAAAGCATGTATCTTTTCTTTTTTTATGAATTTTTTACTTGCTATGCCCACATGAGTAGGCCATTTCTCCAGGAATGGAAGTATGAATGAACAGTCAGACTGGTCTGAATGTGTTACCTGCACCATTGAGCAGGAATTTGCAGAATGAGCTAAACAAAAGGCTTTCTACCAGTTGTAAAAAATACTTTAATAGATACATAGATAGACAGAGGGACACACAGACAGATCAATAGATATTTTAAAGTCTAAATATATTATTATGTAAATAAATAAATAGAGTAGGGTTAGTTCACATAATAAGAAATATTCCCTACCCCGCTAGACTTAAAATAAGCTTTAACTTTTTAAATGTTTCATCTGTGGTTTGTTTTTAATGGAAAGGTTGATTCTCAATAGAAATCTACAGACATAAAAGCAGACCAGAACAACGTATTTTAGAAGAGCAGGCCAGGCATTAGAATTCCAAAAATGCTGAAATCTAAAAAGTTGACAAACTCCTTTTGATCTTCGAATGAGCTGCATTGATTAGAAAAGTAAAGGAAAAAATCCTAGTGGTGTGTGTGTGTGTGTGTGTGTGTGTGTGTGTGTGTGTGTGTGTGTGTGTGTGTGTGTGTGTGTGTGTGTGTGCATGTGAGCTCATGTACATCACCTTCTAGTCATGTATTACTTACAGCAAAAACAATAACCGTATAGAAGCACAACTCCGTTTACCCTCTTTATATTCTTACATACATAGCAAAATATGCATCAGTAATACACACACACACACACACACACACATATATATATATATATATATATATATATATATATATTTGTATGTATATATATATATATATATATATATATATATATATATATATATGAAACTTAAGAGAAAAGTTATGAGTTTTTCATGATGAATTGAATAACTGAGCATCGTTTACTTTACAGGATTTATAAGCTCTAATTGCTATCCTATACTTTCAGTTCTGTAATAATTACTACTGCCCTCCCCTCATTTTGATGGACTAAAATGGCAAGCTACTCCCTCTCATGGGCTTGGGGTACCATAAGTGACATATTCTACTTAATTTTCAACATAGGCAAACATTTCTTCAATTTTTATTGAAAATGTAGCATTCAAATTCCCCCTGCTGTTAGATTCGTAATGCATAACTCTTGCTACAAGCACCTCTTGGTTCCTTTTGTGCCTCAGAAAAACTCTGTGTCTATATCCTAGCAATTGCTATCATAAGACAAAGGCAAATCAAATGACCCTTTCCAATTCTGTTTTTTATTTATGTAAAACTGGGAAAAGACCATGGAGGATTTTATATCAAATACTTCTGTAAATAGCACATCAGAATTCCGTAAGTAACAGCCCATGTCAGAATTGTAGTCCATCTTAGTCTTGTCTTTCAGTACTTCATGGAACAGACAGTGTTAAAATAAGCTCTCTGTGTCTTCCAGACTAATCTATCAATAAGGCATTTAAAGGCAGCCATCTTAGACAATGAGCAGGATTTTTATGTCATCCATTTTCCATGCATTTCTTTTTACAACCCCACTGACTTCTAACTTCTTGACCCTCTAGAAGTCTGCCAGTTTACAGAACAGTGTTTGTTATTACAGACATTGGGAGATGGGACTAAACATTACGACTTTTCTTTTTTTTTTTTTTTGGAAATTTAGATTAAACATGTTTTTATTCTCTACCTGCTTTTGGGGTAGACAATAAATTAAATAGTTTTTGCCACCATCAGATTTACCTGCTGTTTCAAAAAAATTGTCCAAGCAATTTTTTGCAATTTGCAGTGCGGAAACTCAACCAGTAGCATTAAAAGTTGATTGAATGGGTGAAATAAATTATTGGTGCAAAGTCCAGTGTGAATGGCCGGTTCCACCTCTAAACAATGGCAACAGATTATTAGAACTATAAAGCATGGCAGGGTGCAGTTCACAAAACTCACAATGGTCATGTGACTTGCTATATAACTGTGAGAAATATAACAGTAAATCAGCAAGCCTTGGTTGTTTAACCACTAACTTTTGAAATATGAGCTCCAAGAATTAGGAGATCTTTAACTTCATCTTGAAGAGAAGAAGTATCCATTTTCCACCCATAGTAAGATTTTTAAACTCTTACTGTGCATATTATGATCTAGTTTGATGTAGTTATCAATGCAGCATCAAAGAAGGAAGACACACCCATGAATAATGCATTTCAGAAATGAAAAGTATTTGGAATAATGCAGTTAATCAAGGACAAAGGTAAAAACAAGGCTATATTACAGATGCAGGGAATTGGCAAGGGGGAGTGGCAAGTTTTACAAGTTTAATAATCGTGCCCTATTTGTTAAGGCACCAGATTATTGAGCTCACTTGCAGTATTAAAATAATATTTAACTCAAATTTGATGGCATCATGTGACTTACGTACCAAATGTTATTGGCATATGTATTTGTTTCTTTAGCCTGAGACATAGGTGAAAAATGTTTTCAGCTTGGCTTACTTACCTTGTAAATAAATGTAAACAAATTAAATGAATATGTATTCATTCTCGCTCAGACAAAAAATACACTGAACCCACAGACATCGCCAATATCCTGGCAGACAGGTTCAGTGCAAACTTCTCCACCCCCTCCCCCCCAAAAGAGCAAGCATCTATCCCGGCAGAGGGCTGCCTCCCAAACATCTCTGATGCTCAGGTGAAGGCTGCCCTCTCCAAAGCAAAAAACACTGCTTCCATGGGACCAGATGGCGTCCCAGGTTGCATCCTACATGAACTCCAAGAGGAACTAATCCCTCAAATAAAACAGCTATACAATCTCAGCCTCACTACAGGATATGTGCCCACAGAATGGCGTACAGCAACAGTGGTCCCACTCCACAAAGGTGGAGCCTCTACGGACCCTGGAAACTATCGCTCCATAAGCCTGACTAGCTTAGTCTGCAAGGCTATGGAGAAGATCATCATAGAGCTCATAAACAAAGACATTGGGGATCTACAGACACTAGATCCTACCCAGTTTGGCTTTGTCAAGGGCAGATCCTGCCTTTTGAACCTGGTTGACTTCTTCAAAACAGTCACCAAAGCCATAGATGAAGGGAAGGTAGTCCACACAGCCTATCTGGACCTTGCAAAGGCATTTGACACAATACCCCACTCGGGCATCATAGATAAGCTATCCAGCTTAAATATAAACCCCTATGTCACAAGATGGGTCGCAAACTGGCTCAAAGACAGAACCCACAGAGTGAGAGTTGCTGGAGCCATGTCAGACTCGAAACCGGTCACAAGTGGCATCCCACACGGTTCTTTCCTGGGACCACTCTTGTTCGGTATATACTTTTCCGAGGTACAGGCAAATGTGGGAGGACTATGGCTCACCAAGTTCGCAGACGACTGCAAACTGGGCACCATAATCGACTCTCCAGCTGACACAAACATCCTTCATAAAGGTCTCACAGAGACAGATAACTGGTGCCAGTGCCATGGTTTAAAGCTAAATGCCAAAAAATGTATAGTCATACCCTTTGGCAAAAACAATGTGCCCACAAATTACCACATAGGTGGAAACCCATTAAGTACAGAGAAAGTTATTAGGGACCTGGGGACCCAAGTTGATAACAATCTCTCCTTTGAAAACCACATTGTCAAAGTGGTTAGAAAGACCTTCTACATAGTCCACCTCATCACGAAGGGTTTCACATCTAGATCAAGAGAGGTAATCGTGCCCCTTTATTCATCCCTCATCAGACCCATCATAGAATACAATGCCCCTTTTGGAATGTACCTTACCCGACACCTGCAGCAATTAGAAAGACCCCAAAAGTATCTCACCAAGAGGATCAAGGGTCTCAAACAGATGCCATATGCTGCTCGGTTAAAAAAACCTCCAGCTCTACTCAGTTGCATACCACCTACTTCGAGGCGATCTATGCCTGACATACAAAGCTATGTCAAATCCAGAATTAATGGACATGCTCCACCTCAGTAAATCTAAATCCCTTAGAGCCACACGCTCAAGGGACTTGAACTTCAGCACAGAAATAAATAGAACTTGCTGGAGGGACAGGTTCATAGCCCAGAGGCTCCCTTCACTCTGGAATAGAATTCCAGTTCATGTGAGGCAGAGCACCTCACTGAATCTCTTCAAGAAAAATCTTGATAGGTGGATGGGGGATCGTAGGTTTGTCCCAGGGATTACTCCCGTGTCATTATTAGACAGAGGCACAGTAAACTAAATCTTAAAAAGGGCACAGTATACTCAAATCAAGGGGTGGCGTAAGCCATTCAGAATCTGGCTAGGCTTATAATTGCCCCAGGGCAGATAGCCTAGTATGAACCTATGAACCTATGAACCTCAGTAAATACTTTCAAAATATCTGTTCTCAGTTCCTCAGACAGATGTCATTATTTCTAGTCTTGTTTGGTCCTTGCTTTTTGTACTTTGTATAGTTGTGCAGCACTACACAATAAAGTAAAACACATAAAAATACAAATGTGGATAAGGGAAAAAACACTTTTCATCGCATGGTGTGCTGCTAACTGATAAACAAAGAGCAATTTATAGTTAGCAACTTCTATTATCAGACAAAGAACTGAAATGCAAACAGAGGACCATGTATAAGTGCACAAGTGACACTAGAGAAGTGGCTCCGTAGCAGAAAGGCTAAATTATTTATTAGTAACTCTAAGCCAAAATGTATTTACATTGAAATCACCCTTGATGGATTTGTCAGTTTTTACAGCCAACATGGCTTTTATTGAAAGAGATTGTAGTCATTTGATACAACAGTGGATATGTGTTTATGTTGAAGATATGCTGGATGAGTGGCTAATCATTCAAGTAGCTTTGTCATGTAAATTTCCATTACTCTCCTTGGATTTCATGATATAGCTGTGAACATCTTTTTCTACTCCACTTAAATTTTTAAAATGAAGATTCAGATTTTTAAGATGAAGATCAAAATAGAACTCCAAGTATAGTTTTTAAATGGAGCTGATTAAAATGCCTTCATTAATGTAATCATCTCCAGGATAAGAGCATCACAGAGGGTGGGAGAGTGTTCCAGATTAGGGGAGTCTGTAGTTTCATGAGTAGGGGACGTTGCACTCATGAAACTCACAACCACTGTGCTCTGAATAGACTCCAATCGCTACATTTTGCTGTCGTTATTTTCTCTATGCTGGAGTGTTTACTTGGTGGTTTATTGGATTTTTCGTTCTCGCTCTCCATGCACTGAGGGTAGATGTGTCATGCACCAAGGCTTTTTGGAGTTTTATATATATATATATATATATATATATATATATATATATATATATATATATATATATATATATATATATATATATATATATATATATATATATATATATATATATATATCTATATGGGTTCATGTCTATCGATCGACAACTCAGTATATCGACATCCACTTCACCGACATCTAAAATAACCGACACCGCAAATCACGGACATTTAACAGGTAAGAGAATTAAATTTAGCTAATCATGCCTACCAGACATGCATAACACTACCATACTTACTTAAACATGGTAGGCATGATTAGCGAATTTAAATGTCTTACCTGTTAAATGTCCGTGATTTGCGGTGTCGGTTATTTGAGATGTCAGTGAAGTGGATGTTGATATACTGAGTTGTCGATCGATAGACATGAACCCATATATATATATATATATATATATATATATATATATATATATATATATATATATTTTTTTTTTTAGTTTAATGACTCTTCCACAGTGTCAAAAAAATATCTCAGATCTGGTTCACCATGGCCCAGTCGTACTTCCTCATTTACTTCAGTGGTGGGTTGATGTTTCTTTTTGCCTAGGCCCCTAACTCACATTTATAAGCTTTACTTCCATAACCCTCCATTGACCGCAGTGGTGGTGCTGCGGTAGCGTTGTCGCCTCACAGTAAGACGCTGTCCGGTTCAATTCACAGTTAGAGCGTCTTCTGCGTGGAGACATATGTGAATGGGCGTACCTTCGTTGAAGGTTGTACAGCAGGGCTGGCAACTTGGTACATACAAATCAACTGCCAATCATTAGCGGACCAGAGTTCTGCTGTGGCGACCCCTAACCGGGAAAAGCCGAAAGACCAGACTTCCATAACCCTCCATTCTTTTGAATCTTTATTTTTGTGTCTTTGGTTTTGTTTGAATCTCTGATTTCCTGCCTGACCTTTTCTTTTTTGATGTATACTGTCCTTCCTTCTCCAGTAATTGTTATTTTCTTTATACACACCATACAAATCCTTTTTTCTGCCTTACATTTTTAAGCATAATGTTGAGATGGTTTTGTGGCTTAGATGCCTAGTACCTCCTTTACTTATATCTTTCCTTGTTTTCCACCCAAGGGCTCATTAATATTCATTCAGCAGCTTTGTAGATATCACTTGTATGGGAGCTATGTGCTTATTAAAAATAGCTTTGCTTTCCTAAATTTATTTTACTTGCTATGTCTCTACTCACAGAAATCTAAAGCCATTAGCTACACGAAGAGTTTTTCCTTGTGCCATGAGTTCAGCACCTTCTCATTCTAATATGGGATCATGGATTCCAGCCATCTTTTTCTGATTGTTTCACCTCCTAGTTAACTCTTCCCAACTCTTTCCCAAATGACTGGATATTTCTGTGTAAGAATATGCACTGAATAATACTGTATCATTTAAGTTTCATGGTTTTAGATATACTGTTGCTGTTGATCTTGCAGATATAGCTAACACTATTTAGCTATATTTACTGACTACTTTTCTATTTACAGAAGTAATACTGGATGCTACTTAAGGCAATTTGCAAAGAATTCAGCTCCAGCATCTCTTAATGATCACGAATCTGGCACTTTTTAAATGAAAAATAGCTCATAAGTATTATGTTAGGACAAAGATTTGTAAGTGTCTGCTTCACTGAAGATGTTTTTCTCATTCTGCATCATCAGGAGTGCATACAGATGTCACTTCCAGCACCTCTAATTTTCTTTAGCTTTAAGATCAGCTCAGTCACCAGAACAGATTGACCAATACTAGCACCTTATATACTATACTGTCTTTATTATTTTGAACCAGCTGTGACACCCCTGCACTGGCCCAGTAATCAAGGAGCCTCAGTCCTCACCACTAGCACCAGTGAGGGATGTTCATATTGGGAGGATGACAAGTATACACAAAGTAAAGTACAATTTCCCTTAAGAGCATACAGAGATCACAGTCAGTCTGGGGGTGGATTCTCAAATCCCTAGTAAGACTCCGCACTGGCATAGCTATAGCTTTAAGATCTCAGCCAAGTCTAAACCTCCAGCACTCTCTCTGTCCAACCAGTGCTTTGTGTCCCTGCCCAAGTAGCTGACACACACACTTTGATATCTGATTTATATACAAACACACACACACTCATGGGAAAGGCTGGCACAGGTTTATTAGCTATGACCCCTTCTGCCCAGACTAAAAGGTAGTTATCACTGCCACCAACCAGCTCTTTATCGGCTACTATAAGGCCCTTACAAAGGGTGACTAATTCTAAGGTGTACTGTTACTATTATCGAAATGGTAAATGTGACCAAGATTTGGAAGGCTATTTAACAGTGGCCCATACAGTGTCAACAAGCACATATGCAAGAACTCTAAGTGCTTAAATATCTCTAAACAAACCAGCCACAATTAAAAGGTTTAAATATATTTGATAATAAATAATAAAAGAACAAGACAATACTCAATAACTCAGCACAGTGACTACATAGTTCAGAATCACAGGAAATATTTTAAAACAACATTGTAGCACAGTCCCAAATAAATACAGACAACATCTAAACTAATATTTACTATATTCCTATCTATATCTAAAAGAAATCACTTTTCCCTAGTTACTTACTATTAACAAGACGCAGGCAGAAGTGCTAATGAGTGGGATGTTTCTAGTTCCAAGACAAGATGCAAAATGCATAGACTCTTTCTCTGAGATAGTTCTTAAATTAATAATACACTTAACTGCTGGGTTAGCTGGGATGACATCACTCTTTTTCACCTGCTTTCAGTTCCCAGGCTAACAGAAACTTAGAATTTAGTACCTCTGTGTCAGAGGTACATATCTTTCAGAAGTTTGCCCTAGAACTTGAAGTCGTAAAACAGTTAAACACTTTTACATTTGAAACCTAGTAATTATGTTTCAAGACAATAGGAAATCCTCCAACTCTAGACATTGTGTCTGCTTGCTGCACTGAAACTAACTTTTCTATAGCACATCGTAAAACACTTTTAACTTATTTTCTTGAAGTTTTGCAAGTTAACTCTGTATGTTCCAACTTCTACATACAGACTTCTCTGTTTATGTACATTTCTGTTCTTTCCCAGTAGGGTACACTGTGGTTACATGAACAAACTGTAAAAATAAGGGGAAATCCTAGGTCCAAAGTTACAAATAAACCCAAAACAGCCAAGGCACGTCATGGTACACATCAGGAGCAATTTATTAGTGAACACAAAACAGCTTCAACATCCACATAAACATCTCAACTCATTTACATTTTCGTCCTGAACTTCATCAGATGTAACACCGGTAACACAACCCCCCCACTTATTTATACCATATGGCTCTAAGGTCATGACCTTAGAGTCATACGGTATAAATAGTTTTTTTTTGTGTAACCAGTGTTACATCTGATGAAGTTCAGGACGAAAACATAAATGAGTTGAGACGTTTATGTGGATGTTGAAGCTGTTTGTGTTCACTAATAAATTGCTCCTGATGTGTACCATGATGTGCCTTGGCTGTTTTGGGTACCCTGTGGTTACTTTCTTGAAGCTCAGTACATAACATACAGTTCAACACACACTTCTGCACCAGTAGTTTAATATACACATAACATATAGTTCTCTTACATTCGTAAGGCAAGCCTATGGATCATATTAATATTCGCAAATAACATATAATTATTTACAAAATTCCAGATAGCTGGGCTGACAGCCTCAAACCAGCATTTTCCAAGTGCCCATATCACCAGATGAAATATTAACAGGAAAGGCTACACTGACATTGTTTTTCATGTTTCTGATATGTTCAGTCTGGGAAGTAATTCCCTGGTGTCTGAATCACATGCACTCACCCCTTCCTATAACACAGTGGCCAGCTTATACATCAGCAACAGTTCCTAAGCATTCATATCATCAGATAAAATTTCAGCTGGGATGCTTATACCTGCTGTGTTTCATGACTGTGATGTTTTCAACTTGGAAAGCAGGCCTCAGTATTACTGCAAATCCCTCAGTTTTTACTTCTTTTTTGGAGTTGCAGTGACGTCAGTAGCAATGTTGGTGTCAGTAATGTGCATCCTGGCATGGCATGTTTGTTCAGTGTAAGATACTGTATGTATTTGTTGTCTGCTATACTGGTACTTCATTTCTGCCTTAGCTTACTCTACTTTGTTTCTTTGTTTGTTTGTTTTTTATTTTGCACAAGAAATCATGCAAAAAAAATCAATTTCATAACAGAACCAGTCCCATTGTTCACTGACAAGGGTGAGAGCTCTATGGCCCATTCACTCCTAGCTCAAGGTTGGATCCTTTTTAGCCCATTTATTAGAGAGCAAGCCATTCCATGCTTATGGAGATGGAGGTCCACTCTCCCCATGGTGGCCAGTGGCTTACATTTTCACTGCTACTGTAGGACAACACTGAGTTTAGAATCTGAGTAATATCCATGGATAAGAATGAATGTACCTCTGTGAAAGAGCACATGGTTAGAAAAACTAATGTTCATAGATGTGCACACCTCAACACTTGCATGCAGTACATAACAACACCAGCCTAATAGCTGCTCCTGCAATCCCTCAACAATCATGTTGTGGTCTGTGGTGGAGTGTAGTAGGCCATGCCTCTCTCATCCCTCACCTCAGGATGGACAAGCAGACTGCAGTCACTTGATCTCAACCACTCTTTCCCAGTGCTTACAGTACAAAGCAGCTTGAAAAATTCAGGCTATTTGGTTTATAGTCATAGCTTTATTCCTCAATATCATAGGATGTTTTCCTATATCATAAAGTTCAAGGAAACTCTTCATGTGGGCAATACTTTTAGACTTGGAGGTTAATTATGTACACTTACCATCTAAACACAGTTTTGTTCTTTTTTTTTCAATTATTATGAACAAGCCTGATTCCTACTATGTAACAGTACCTACCAGACTTGAACCCAGAACTAGCCCCAGAAACAAACCACCCTGGTGGCATCCCAAATTAAACAGGATATACAACAAAGGAAAAAAATATGAAAAAATTCTAGAAAGGGTAATTCCCATAAATATAAAAACTCTCATCAAACTAAATAGGCAGTTAAGAGGGCTAA
This sequence comes from Protopterus annectens, assembly GCF_019279795.1. Lineage (NCBI taxonomy): Eukaryota > Metazoa > Chordata > Ceratodontiformes > Protopteridae > Protopterus > Protopterus annectens. Next base: position 1,043,340,141 of record NC_056743.1, on the reverse strand, counting down.
GTAGGTCAAACAAAGCCAGCTTTGAGATTAAAATATTCTTCCAGGTGAAAGATAACCATACGGGATTCTTCAGCTATGTCAGAAACCTCAAGGACAGCACACAGCAATGCAATGAAGTGGTGGTTAATGGTGCCACATTCACTGAGCCTAGTGATATAGCAAACCACACTCACTACAATTCCAGTCTCACATAGACCTACCACGACAGCAAATCAAACACATAAACACACAAAAACATACTCGGAGGCTCTAAATAAAAATCTGCGTAAGCAGCAGAGACCTCCAAAGCAGACACCCAAGCAACCGCTACCCCAAAACAAAACACGTGCAACACATAGCTCACAAAGCCAGTGTGCTGAAGAGTCACAGCCCTTAAGGCTAAACAACACACCTGATACACGTGTAATAGGTGACTCTATCGTCAGGCACACTGACGTCCCGCTCACCAGGCTGAACAAGGAGAAGGTCACGGTTAGCTGCCTGTCGGGCGCTAGGATCCACCACATAACACAAGCACTCAGGTCACTCCAAGGCAAGTACAAATATGACTCAGTCATTGTCCATGCTAGTGTGAATGACCTGAGATGTACCTCCATGGACTACATGAAAAGAGACATAGAGGAGCTCTCTGAGCATGTAGCCCAGGCCGGTATGACCCTGACCTTGAGTAGCATCTTACCCTCACCAAGAATGATGCCACAATATGAAGACAAGATGATCAATTTCAACAACTGGCTTAAGTATTGGTGTCATTCAAAGGAGATCCAATGCCTGTCAGCCTGGGATGACATGCTCGATAAGCCACGATGCTTCGCTAGGGACGGCTTGCACCTGTCACCCCTGGGCTTTCGGATATTGGCAAAGGGTCTTGCCACCCCCATAGTGCCTTTTTTAGGCAAGGCTCAAAAGGCAAACCCACCTCCATAGGTATCACAAGGGATAAGAAACTAAGAGTAATGCTACTCAACGCAAGAAGTCTAAACCTCAAGATGCACGCACTTGAAACTCTCCTTAGCATGGAGAACATCGATATCTGTGCAGTAACAGAAACCTGGTTCAAGGCTCCCAAGTGCACCCCAGCACTACCAGGTTATACCTCATACCATGCTTTTTGCCCCCAAAACTTGGACCGAACCACAAAAGGAGGGAGAGTATCAATATTCGTCAAAGATACCCACACCTCCAGGTTGGTGGCACAGCACGAAGCATCAGAGACTATCCATGTGCAACTAACAGTGGGTAAAACTGCCTTCCAGTTTATAGCCTGCTACAGACCACCCTCCCAAACCCAGGAACCCTGAGAACACTGGAAAATATGAAGGTCTCACCAAACACCATTATATTGGGTGACTTCAACTACCCAAACATAGACTGGGAGCATTACTCTAGCTCCAACATCCTATCCCAAAGGTTCCTAGAATTTATAAACTCAAATGCTATGGAACAACTTGTTACCACTCCCACAAGAGGGGAAAACATACTGGACCTGATCATCACCAACATGGGGGCTCTATGCTCCAGACCAGAAGTGTATCCCTCACTGGTAAGATCAGACCATAAACTAATCTCACTGGATATTCACATCCCGACCCCACCCCCTGCCCAGAAAACCACAGTGAAAAACTTTTCTAAAGCAAATTTCACACTCCTCAAAACCGAGGTGGAATCCTTTAAAGCCTCTGGGTCTGTGGAAAATATGGCCCAGACCGCAGAATCCTTTATAAACGCATTCTATGAACACCTTCAGGAATGCATGGATCATGTAATCCCAAATAAAACCAAGACCCAATCCTCCAAAGGCAGGCGTCCTGTCTGGTGAACCCCAGCCATAAACAAACTATACAATAGAAGGAGGAAGCTACTACATGATAGAGCAAAATCCTAAAAAGGGAAGGCATCTCTGATCAGTATTAGCAAAAAACTACGGGCACTCATAAAATCGTCTTAGGCCGGCTTCGAGAGAAAAATTGCACAGGACACTAAGGATAATCACAAGGCTTTCTTTAGTTATGTTAGGAGCCTGGGTGGGAATTCCCAGATATGCTCAGAATTAGTCCAAAATGACAAAAAATACACCAAACCCACAGACATTGCCAACATCCTAGCTGACAGGTTCAGCGCAAACTCCCCCCTCACCAAACGGGCAAATATCTATCCCAGCAGAGTGCTGCTCCCCTGACATCTCAGATGCTCAGGTAAGAGCCGCCCTCTCCAAAGCAAAAAACACAGCATCAATGGGACCAGACGGTGTCCTGGCTGCATCCTACATGAACTCCAAGAAGAGCTAAACCCAAACATAAAACTACTGTTCAATCTCAGCCTTACTACAGGATATGTACCCAAAGAGTAGCGTACAGCAAAAGTGGTCCCTCTCCACAAAGGTGGTGCCTCAACGGATCCTGGAAACTATCGCCCCATAAGCCTGACTAGCTTGGTCTGCAAAGCTATGGAAAGGATCATCATGGACCTCATAAATAAAGATATTGGGGACCTACAGACACTGGATCCTACCCAGTTTGGCTTTGTTAAGGGCAGATCCTGCCTCTTAAACCTGGTCAATTTCTTGGAAAGAGTCACCAAGGTCATTGACGAGGGGAAGGTGGTCCACACAGCCTACCTGGACCTCGCAAAAGCTTTCGATACAATACCCCACTCGGGCATTATAGATAAGCTCACCAGCTTAAATATAACCCCCTATGTCACTAGATGGGTTGCAAACTGGCTCAAGGACAGAACCCACATGGTTAGAATTGCTGGAGCCATGTCAGACTCCAAACCATTTACAAGTGGCATCCCACAAGGCTCAGTCCTGGGACCTCTCTTGTTCGGTATATATTTCTCGGAGGTACAGGCCAACACGGAAGGACTGTGACTGACCAAGTTCACAGATAACTGCAAACTAGGCGCCATAATCGACTCTCCAGCCGACACAAGCAACCTACAAAAGGGCCTCATAGAAACAGACAATTGGTGCCAGAGCCATGGCCTCAAGCTAAATGCCAAAAAGTGTATAGTCATCCCCTTTGGCAAAAACAAAGTGCCCACAAATTACCACATAGGTGGTAATCCATTAAGTACGGAAGAAGTAATTAGGGACCTGGGGACCCAAGCTGATAGCAATCTCTCATTTGAAAACCACGTGGCCAAAGTGGTTAGAAAAACATTTTATATAGCCCACCTAATCATGAAGGGATTCACATCTAGATCAGGGGAGGTCATTGTGCCTCTTTACTCATCCCTCATCAGGCCCATAATTGAGTACAATGCCCCTTTTGGGATGTACCTTACCAGACACCTGCAGCAACTGGAAAGACCCCAAAAGTACCTCACCAAGAGGATCAAAGGGCTCAAACAGATGCCATATGCTGCCCGGTTAAAGAAACTCCAGCTCTACTCAGTGGCATACTGCCTGCTCAGAGGCGATCTGTGTCTGACATATAAAGCCATGTCAAACCTGGAATTAATGGACATGCTGCACCTCAGAAAATCCAAATCCCATTGAGCTACACGCTTGAGAGACTTGAACCTCAGCACTGAAATAAATAGAACATGCTGGAGGGACAGATTCATAACCCAGAAGCTCCCTTCACTCTGGAATAAAATCCCAGTCCAGGTTAGGCAGAGTCCCTCATTGACTCTCTTCAAGAGGAATCTTGATGAGTGGATGGGAGATCGTAGGTTTACCCCGTGTATCACTTCTGTGTCACTGTTAGACAGAGGCACAGTATACTAACCTCGAAAAAGGGCATAGCAAAATTCAGTTAAAATTGGTGGCGAAAGCCAAACACACTCTGGCTAGGCTTATAAATGCCCTAGGGCAGATAGCCTAGTATGAACCTATGAACCTATGAAACCTGTCAACAGACAAATTCAGCTCTAACTTCATCCTTCTCTCACCCACCAATCGTAGCCCAAGAAATACCTTCAAACATAACCCCTTCAGCTACAACTAGGAAGTATATATCGGCCCCGAAACATGGACCAAAGCTCCAAAGGAGGTGGTGTCTCCATATTCATAAAGGATATGTACACCTTCAGACTAGTAGCCCAGCATAATGCATCTGAGATACTTCAGGTACAACTAACATTGGGTAAGACTGCAATCCAGGTCATAGCCTGTTATAGGTCTCCGACCATGACCCTAGACTCACACTCCATGTTCCTAAGCACCCTGGAATCTACCAAGGTCTAACCCAACACTCTCATACTAGGAGACTTCAACTACTCCTCCATCAACTGGGAAAACTACTCAGTCACCAGTACACTGGCCCAACGCTTCCTGGAATTCATCAATTTCAATGCCCTGGACCAGCTCATTCTGACCCCTACTAGAGGAAGCAAAATCCTTGACCTGGTTATTACTAACATGGGCGACCATTGCTCTACACCAGTAGTCAATCCCTCCTTGGTCAGATCTGACCATAAACTAATCACCATGGAAATCCACATCTCACCCACACCCCCCTCAAAAGTAACCACCTTGAAAAACATCTCCAAAGCTGACTTTGAACTCCTAAAAACAGAGGTGGCTAACTTGACAGCACCCATGCCAATGGAAAATAGATGCATGACTGCAGAGTCATACACCAATGCACTGTACAAACATGTACATAAATGCATGGAACTAGCCATAACCAACAGAACCAAGACGCTCTCTTCCGAAAAAAGGAAGACAATCTGGTGGTCCCCTTCCATTAATAAACTCTACAACAGAAGGAAGAAACTGTTGCAGAAAAAGGTGAAGCCCCAAGACTGGAAAAACTCCCTTATTAGCCTCAACAAAAAGCTGAGATCCCTCATCAAATCCTCTAAAGCCAGTTATGAAGGCAGAATTGCAGAAGACACTAAAAACAATCACAAAGCATTTTATATTTATATCAAGAACCTCCATGGCAATACCCAGATTTGCTCTGAGTTACTGCACAATGGTACCTCCTATACTGAGCCAACAGATATGGCCAATATACTGGCTGACAGATTCAGTTCCAACTTCACCCCTCTCTCCAACCCTAAAGGACCAATCACAATACCTGAAGAATGTCAGGCACCCAGCATTACTGCACCTCAGGTTAAAGCTGCATTGTCCAAGGCCAAAAATGCAGCTTTCATAGGACCCGATAATATCCCTGGCTGTGTTCTACATGAACTACAGAGCGAACTGGCATCACATCTGTGTGCCCTGTTCAGTCACTGCCTCACCTCAGGCTTTGTCCCTACCAAATGGCGGACTGCTACAGCCATCCCTCTCCATAAAGGGATGGACCCTGGGAATTATCACCCCATTAGCCTGATGAGTCTGATATGTAAAGTTATGGAGTGCATCATCATGGACTTGATTATCAAAGATATAGGAAATCTCCAAACTCTGGAACCTATGCAGTTTGGCTTTGTGAAAGGGAGATCATGCATGCTCAACCTGGTTGACTTCTTTGAGTCAGTCACCAGGGCTGTGGATGTAGGTAAGGCAGTGCATAAAGCCTACTTTGATCTGGCCAAGGCCTTTGATACCATTCCTCACTCAGGAATTACTGATAAACTCACCAAACTAGGCATCAGCCCCTATATCACTAGGTGGGTTGCAAATTGGCTCACAGATAGAATACACAGTGAGAAAGTAGTGAACTCCAAGTCAGACTGCAAACCAGTCACGAGTGGAGTCCCACAGAGATTGGTCCTTGGTCCTCTCCTGTTCAACTACTTCACAGACATCCAGGCCAACACAAAAGGACTCTGGCTGACCAAGTTCACAGACAACTGCAACCTGAGAGCCATTATTAACTCCCCAACTGATGCAGACATCCTACAGAAAGGCCTCACTGAGACCAATGACTGGTTTTGAATCCATGGCCTTAAGCTTAATGCCAAAAAATGCATTGTCATCCCCTTTGGTAAAAACTCAGTTCTCACTAACTACCACATTGATGGGAGCCCACTGAACACTGAAGGCATTATAAGAGATCTGGGGATGCAGGTTGACAGCAACCTCTCCTTCGGCCACCACATTGCCAATGTGGTTAGTAAGTCCTTCTATGTGGCACATCTCATTACTAAGGTTTTGCATCCAGAAAGAAAGAGATCATCATCTCTCTCTACTCTTCCCTTATTAGACAAATCATTGAGTATGATGCCCCATTTGGCATGTACCTCACTAGACACCTGCAACAGCTGGAGAGGCCACAGAAGTACCTCATGAAGAGGATCCTAGGCATTAAACACATGTCCTACATGGACAGATTCAAAAGACTCCAGCTATTCTCTGTCTCATATTGCCTACTTAGAGGAGAAATCTGCTTGACTTACAAAGCCATGTCTGACCCAGCTCTGTTAGAAATGCTACATCTAAAGAAATCCCAATCCTTCCACACTACACACTCCAGAGACCTCAACCTCATTACCACAATCAACAGAACATGCTGGAGGGACAGGTTCCTCACCCAGAGACTGCCCATGCTCTGGAATAGACTTCCCATACATGTCAAGCAGAGCACCTTGCTGTCCCTCTTCAAGAGAAATCTTTTTTTTTTTTGCTCAAATAATTTTTATTTGTTTTTAAAGAAAACAGTAAATTAGATTACAATTCAATAATAATGAGTAGAACAATAACATTATTTACAATATTTACAAGTGGCCCAAAGAAGAGAAAAAAAATAAAAATTCAAAGAAGAAAAAAGAATATTCAGTAAATGCATTCTTATCTCTTATTTTTTCACAAATCAACAAAAGTCTATGACTCTTTGAATTCATTTGATGGAGATTGTATCCATTTGTGATGTTTCAATGAGTGTAAGTATTTTATTCCAAGGGTTATCTGTCCACTTTCTGGGAAAAATTCTTTCTTCCTTGACTTTTATCTCCTTTTGCGCAGTTTCTTTCAGTAGGGACAAAAAGTCTTCAAAACATGGAAGGGTTGTGGATTTCCATTTCCTTGTGATACAATTTCTGGCTACAGCCAAAATAGTCCATAAAAGATATTGATCTTTTCTGTTCATAACTACTGTTTCATCTACATTCAGGAAAATTAGTGATTTTGTCAAGACAAATGAATCATTATAAATGGCTTGAAGAAATTTACCAATTTCATCCCAATATATTTTAATACAATCAGAAAAAATATGTATCCAATCTGCTTCACAACTTAAAGAGCATCTCCAACAAATAACATTTTGTGTAGAGTTGAATTTAGCTACTTTGCTTGGAGTGTAAAAGGCTCTATACAAAAATGTCCAGGTAAAGATTCTCCATGTTTGGACATTAGAAGTTTGTTTAATTGGGTATAATAAGTTGTTTTTACAATCATTTGAAATATTTGTTGTTAAACCTTTAGTTATAAAATTCCAAGTGTTTTGATCAGTTTTGATTTTGTAAACTATTAGAATTTTATATAATTTGGAAGTTGAATTTGGCCTATTATAATTGTTATAAATCAATTCATAAATATAGTTTATGAATTTTGGTTTAGTTTTAAAGGGTGAATCATTAATCATTTTGCATAAATCTTTAGAATAAAATAAAATTTTTTGGAGACTTGACCAGTCCATATTTTAATATCAAATTAATTTATACTTTGATGACTACTTGATACTTTAAGATTGTTTATACATTGGATCCAGCATATAAAGTTGTTGGATTCCCAATTAATGAGTGTGCTATCATAAATTTTCTGTTTAAATTTTTTTGAAATATTAAATGGCAATAATAATTCAAACCATAGTTTTATGTCAGGATTGGAATTTATAAAAGTTCTGAATAAATTATAGATAAAATTTAAGTATGTTAGATTGGCGGGTTTTGATATGTTATTTTGAATATTAATACATAATATGTGCCAAAATACATTCTTGTGATTGTTCAAAAATACATTTTTTGTTAATTTGTTTTCATTTAAAAAAATAATCATATGCAGGGTCTTCCAAGCAGAAGAGAAATTTGGATTTATCCAGTTCAAAACTAATTTAAAGATAGAGGCTTTGATATATGTCTCTATGTCTGGTAAGTTAATTCCTCCTAATTCCCATGGTCTAATGTGATGAGAAAATGCAATTCTATTCCTTTTTGGGTACCATAGAAAATGTAATAGAATTTTGTGAATTTCTTTTAGAATTTTTTTATTTGGAATTATAGGTATAGCTTGAGCTATATAATTTATTTTTGGTAGTAATATCATTTTTATTAGCTGTAATCTGTCCTCAAATTTTTGATTTAATTTATTCCAGTTTTCTATATGTGTTCATGTTAAGTTTAAAATTTTATTATAGTTTAGAGTCAGAGTAGTACCAATTTTATCAGATATAATAATTCCTAAATATTCTAAAGAAGAGACTTTTTCTCTGAGTATATGATATTTTCTCAAGTGAAAGTCCCCCCTTCTGTTTAGTAGAATATGCTTTGATTTAGATTTATTAAAACAAAGACCAGAATTTAGAAAAAAAATTTCCACTTGAATTTCTAGTTCTTGTAAAGATTCTTCATTTGGAGACAAAGTTAGCAATATATCATCAGCAAACAATATAATCTTAGAATTAAATTGATTGTAAGTATTTAATCCTTCAATTTTTGAGTCTCTACATATTGTTATTGCAAATAGTTCTATTGATAAGGCAAATAGAATGGGAGACATAGGACAACCTTGTTTAGTACCCTTAGTTATTTTGAAGGCTTCTGATGTGAACGGACCTAACTTTACATAGGCCAAATTGTCTTTGCATATATTCTTTATCAAATTAATAAAATTTAAAGGAAACTCAAAAAGTTCTAAAATTTTAAATAAATAATCCCAATTCACTGAATCAAATGCTTTTTCTATATCTAGTGTAATTATGAGAGCTTCTATATTATCCCTGTTCAATATCTCAATAATGGTTAGGATTCTTTGTATATTGTCATATGTATGTCTGCCATAAATAAAACCTGTTTGGTCTTCGTTTATGATTTGAGTCAAGGATTTTTTAATTCTATTAACTAATATAGTCATAAATATTTTGTAATCATTATTTAATAGGGAAATCGGTCTATATGAACTACAGAGGGAAGAGTCCTTGTTCTCTTTTTTTATTGGAGTAATTACTGAATACCTCCAGGATGGTGGAATTATGTTTTGAACTTGAACTTCATTTAGAGTCTTATGAAGTAAAGAGATTGCTGAATTTGGGAGTATCTTGTATAATTCCATTATTATGCCATCTATTCCTGGTGATTTGTTATTTTTACTCTCTCTAATGTTGTCATTTGTTTCCTTAAGAGAGATTTGTTTTTCGATATCAATTTTTAATTTTTCAGGTATTTTATTTATTACAGGATTACTTGTTTTTAATCTTACAAAAGTAGGTTTGTTATTATTGTTTCCATAATGATTAGTATAATGGAATTTAAAAGCTTCTAGGATATCATTTATGTCTGACACATTTTTATTACCTTTCCCTTCATGGACAATATTTGTAATATTATTTTCCATATTTTGCCTTTTTATTCTCATTGCTAAGTTGTGTAAGTGTTTTGAAGATGCTGAGAGTGAACTAAAGTTTAATTTTTCCAATGCCAAATTCGTCTTATGAGTTAGAATTTCATTGTATTTTTTATTTAATTCTTCAATTTCTTTTTTTTTTACTTGGGAACTTCTTACATCAGAAGTGTTTGCATTAATTTCTGTTATTTGTTTTTGAATGTTGTGCAATTCTGATTACCATTCTTTTGTTTTGTTTTTGAACCAGGATATAATTTTACCATATAAGAAGGCCTTTAAAGTGTCCCATATTATTATATTATTTGTATCTTCAGTGCAATTTGTTTCTAAAAAAATATTGAATTTCTGAGTCTAACCATTGCTTAAATTGTTTTAATTTAGTAATGTAAGCTGGTATTCTTAAAGTGAAATTTCGTCTTTTGAAGTCTAATTGTAATTTGAGGATTAGAGAGTTATGATCAGAGAGTGGGCATGGAATGATAGAAAATTTTATTATTTTCCTACTGAAGTCAGGAGATATAAATATTTTATCTATTCTTGTTTGAGTATTAAGTCGGTAATCACTATGTGAATATAATAATGAGTTAGGTTCTTTAAAATTAAATGTATCAATTAATTTTAAGTTTTCTGTCCATTTCTTGAGGTATTTTCCTGTGGAAGTGAGACGTAAATTCCTTTTATTAGTTGTTTCAGAGTTATCTAGAATGCAATTAAAGTCTCCTCCTATTATTAAGATACCCTTATTTACCTTATTAATTAGTTCTATTTGCTTTTTACTGTGGATACTCCTATTCCAGGAATCCAATATATGTTTACCAAAGTCCAGATTCTATTCTGAAATCTTATTATTACAATTGATAGTAATCCCTCTTTATCTTCATAGTTGTAAATAATTTGAGGATTAGCCACACTTTTTCTCCATAGAACTAAGACTCCTCTAGTTTTTTTTTTTATATGAGGAGTGAGATAGAATTAAGTAGTTATTGGGTATCCAAGTAAAATTGTCATCAGTTTTGAAGTGAGATACTTGTAGGAATATAACTTGTGCTTTTTGTAATTTTAGATATCATAATAAGTTTGCTCTTTTTATTGGATTATTTAAACCATTAATATTTAAAGAAAGCAATGTTATGTCTGTCATTTCTATAGATAATTACATTATGATTTTGAAAAGAGACATTGTTAAAGTTCTTTCATTATTGAGGATTTGTGAAGATATATATTTTTTAAAAAGTAATTTGAATTGAACATATTTCTTTCTTTGATAGTTTAATAATTGTTTCAGTTTGGGCCACATAAAAAATAAAGAATGAATAATGAAGTAAAAACACATTTTATTTGAATGAATAATAACTTTACTAAACTATTCCACAAACATGAAGTGCTTAGCACTCCTAATCTGATTGATCTAATAAGTTCAATCCGATTTTCCCTCAGGTTCGTCAATCGCATGGAAAAAAATATGCAAGATTGAGCTCCATTTATTGAAATCCTGAAGGTATCCTAAAATATTTAAATTTAGTAAAAGAGCAATTCAAACACTAAAACTATGTTCCTTGAAAATTCAGCACGTCAAAATAATTAATCCTTTACTTGAAGTTATGCTAATATTTGGGTTAGTATTACTTTTTTAATAAAGAAAGTATGAGGATGAGCATATTTATATTTATTTTTATTTACAATAGAGGCTTTAGTCATATTAAATATGTTAATAATCACATAGGAATGTGTCATACTTTTCTTATAATATAAACAATATGAGTTATCATTTAATGTTTTGTTTATACTTCATTCTATTAACATCTTAGAATATATGTGTAGAGTATATTCCTTTAGCTTAAGGGTACACTTGTTAATTAAAATCTTTATATCATTTAATAACCAGTTTAAGCTTATTTGGTATAAATGCAAAGTTCATTTACATAATTAACTTCATATGCTCAAATTCAAAGCAGTCCACTTAGGATATAGAGGTTAGTTCACCATTTGTGTGGATATTTCTACTCCATCATCATGTTGTAGTTAATTGTCCAAGCATTTCCTTCCCACTCTCTAGTTTTTTCTCTGTTTTGTCTATGTGTTCTAGTCTTGTTTAAAGAAGGTTACCACCTATTTGTATCTCCTATGGTTGTAATCATTCCTGATCTGAGTCTAGATTTTGAGCCAACTAAGGCAAATGTATCTATCATAGTTCTTTTGTTCCTCAGCAGTTTTAATGTATATTAGAATATTTGTCTGTCTCCCTAGTAGTTGCTACATTAACAATACACTCTCTAAAAGTTGATATGACTATGAACTAGTCATTTGTTTATTCATTCATTAATTATAGTGTCTCCCTTAATGTGAATTTATCTAGGCATTTAAACTGAAATGCCCATAAAAAAAACACTGACTATAAAATAACAGTGTCTAAACAGAATGTTCACATAAACTGATTAAAAGTCATAACATTTTAGTATGAGTTCTACAAACTGTTAATAGCTGAATTATGTCTTACATGCAAGGCATTCTGCAATCCAGTTACTGATATATTTACTGAAAATCTACTAATAACAAAAGTCATTAGATGTTTTTCTGTAGGTATATCCGTTTCAGATTAAGCAAATAAGATGCTTTTAAGTGAGCATACAGTTCTTATGCACATCGCTAACAATATTAATCTAGATGCCTTTCATTAGAGGACAGTTCACAATTACTAGATTAGAATAAATCAGTGCTTCTTCCTTCTACTGGACAGCAGTGAGATACTCTTTCATGGTATTTATCATGTGTTCAGCTCTCGTTTCTTTAATATTCATAATAATTTTCTGACTGAATATTCTTTTTAACTTTATCATCCAAAACAAGCAGCGGATGATGATTAATACACAAGACATTCGTTTTTGTATTTATGGAGCTACTCCGGCTGTGAGGAGGAAGTTTTTAATATTACTAAATTTAGTTTTCATATACATTAGTAATCAAATCCATAAACAAATCAGCTCCCACAAGATAGTTTACATTAAATCATAATACCATGAAAGAAATTAAGCCACCTTCGTAAAGTTTCAGCTGTCAGTTACAAGATGTTCTCACAAGGAATATCTGTATTGAATAACATTTTGAAGAAAGACAGTAAAGACAATCTATGTTTACTATATTATATAACACATTTTCCTTTCTGCCCTTTAACAATCATTCAGTTTATGTTTTAGGGGTCTTATTGGTGCAGTAGAGATTAATCTATAAAAGAACTGCAGTTCGAATCAATGTTCATTTTTATTTTCATTTAGACTGTCATGATAGCCACTGTGGGAATGTTCGAAGCATACAATTCACAAACTTAATAGATGTTCTTTGAATTCAGTCTGCAGCGTGTTTCATTTACAACTGAATAGTATGTCAGACCAACTTAGTGAATATAAAGAAACATTAGTCATTATTTCAGAGAACCAAATGCCTTTATTAAATGTATTTCTGTACGTTTATCCATTCCAGGATAAATAAAGTAAACTACTTTTAAATGAGCATTTGGTTCCTATATATATCTCTAATACCATTAATCAAGCGCCTTTCATTAGCGAACGGTTTACATTTGCTAGTTTAAATTGGAACAGTGTCTCTTCCTTCCTTGAAACAGTAGTGTAATTGTTTATTCATTGAATAAGTCATGTGATCAGTTGTCTTTTCCATAGTATTCATGAATTGTTAGGATTAATAGCCTGACTATGTCAAGGGTTATATGTTATCTGGGAGCAAGTAGTTCAGTCTACGGTACTTGTGTGACATAATGTCACAGACTAAAGTTCGAGTCCGGTATTGTCAAACATTTCTACTAATAGCATCCTTGTGATTGCTGAACTTCATTTGCAAGAAAGTTTTTTTTCTTATTCCAGGGTCGATTTACCATGTGGTTAATATATTTGGCACTACAAAGGAATATGATACTAATAAAAAAAAAAAAAAAAACTTACTCTCCCTTAAACTACTCGTCTTTGTTTTTATTTTTAGTGATGAACCCTGTTAATTTCCCATAGCATATTACCAGAATTTTTCTTTTGCACTTTATATACTGATATGAATCTATAGAAGTATGACTTATGTTTCTTGTTTGTCTATATGCAGCCTGCTTGATACTTTATAGAACATGCAGTGACTATGCATACATTCATTCAGCAGGAAGTAAGCTGTTAATGTTTAGCATCACAATAAAATTGCTATTTCCAACATCAGGCAGACAATATGCAGGGAAGCAAACTTAAATAAACACATATATCTTTTAAGCCAGGCAATTATAAATGCAGTTGGAATGTGTATGTATGCTGTAGTACTATAACAGTTGAATTCGAATTACAAAACTGAGATATTTATTTTGAGAAGTTTTAATAAGCTGTGCTCTCATTTTTCATTTATTTATCACTCCAGTGAGCAGTGCATTTGTAAAAATATTCTTTTTAAAGGTCTTTTTCATCTGTTGTTATTACTACTGCTTTATATTGTTTGTTTGAACTACACACCTTCAAAAAATGTAGCTATATTCTTTACGGTACAGGTCAGAAGACCACCCCTCTTTAGAGGCGAAATGCGCAGTAATATATACATTTGTGTTTTGTTTGCATTTATCATATTAAACTCCATGTTTAGAACAAACAAGTGATGCAGCAGTTAGCATTGCTGCCTTATATTGCTTAGTCCTCTATTTTAGTTCTTTCTTGAGGCATCTTCTGTGTAGGTTCTGTACATCCTCCCTGTGTCCACATATGTATATACTGAGGGATCTAGTTTCTTGTTAAAGTCCACTAGATTGCCCTTAAGTGCATGCTATATAATAATGATTATGTGTGAGTATCCTGGGAAGGGTTAGTACCCCATTATTTCTTCTGTCTGCCAGAATGGGGTATGCCTACCCACTAACCTTGCATGGAATTAAGTGAGCAATCAAAAATAAATGAATATTATGTATAAATATTCTTTAACTCTTATCGCTTAAAGCAAACTGTCAAGAAAATCACTGTGGGAGTGTGCGAAGCACACCATTCGCGAACTAAGGAAGTGTTCTATGAATTCAGCATACAAACATGTTTCATATATAACAAATAGAATGCTGGACGATTTTAGTGAAGATAACAAAGTAATAACATGACTAGGGAGCTCGAGAATATATTTTAAAACAGTTAGCCACTAACGGCTCTTTAGAATTTTAAACCGCTAGTAGGCACATTTTTTAAATCGTTTTCTCCCACTCATGTGAGAAAATTACAAGTTAAAGAAGTGTTTATTTTAAAACGCATTATAAAAAGTTGGATTTAAATTATTAAAATTTTACCACAGTGACTAGAAATCATCATGTTAATAAGTATGGAATAACACTAACATTTCATTAAGATACTAATGCTCTATGAGTGAAAGTTTAACTAGGGAAGAAAAAAAAAAGCCTCCAAGTAAGCTTTTCAATTACATAAGACTATATAACTCAAACATTATGATTCCATCAAGTCCCCAGCTAAATTATTACATTAACATATAAATTATGATACTTTTCTTGAAAAAAAACTATTTATGTGTCTGAAGTGTATTGAATAAGAACTTTATGAAATAAAGCCTATCTATAAGAATCATACCTTAGTTAATGCTTTGAGAGAATTTGTATCATCAATGTTCTTAATGTCAGTCTTTTGTTTTTTCTTTCTCACATCAGTCCAAGTATTTTTTTCCCGAGGTTCTCTTTAAGGAGGTTGAATTTGACCAATCCATTTCTTCTGGTAGTATGATTATATTGTTGTTTTTAATGAAGGAAGTGGCTTCTTCAATGTTATTAAAAGTTCTCATGTCATTATTATGATGGATTCTAATTTTAGCAGGGTATACAAGTTGTGACTTTATTCTATTTTGTTTTAGGAGTTTCACTAAGGGCCAAGCTCTCTTTCTTTGTTCTAAGACTCTTGCTGAAAAGTCATTATCAAATCTTATTTGGGATTGCTTGTAAGTAAGCAGACTTTTCCTCCATGCAGATCTCAAGATCAGTTCTTTGTCCATAAAATACAGAAATTTAACCACTATAGATCTTGGAGATGACTTTGATGAAACAGGAATTGGTTTTCCAATGGCCCTGTGTGCTCTTTCAATTCCATAGGATAAGCCCTCTTTCAGCTCTAAGATTTCAGGTAACCATGAATTCAAGAATGAGATGATGTCCTCTCCCTCGGACTTCTCTGGGATTCCAAAAATTCTTATGTTTGTTCTTCTTTCCCTGTTCTCAATATCATCTATTTTATTAGCCAAGTATTCTGTTGTAGTAGAAATTCACTATGAAGTTCTTCTTCTTTTAGTCTTCTGTCGATATCATTTAGAGATGTTTTGATGTCTGCCATTTTTAGTTGCTGTTGCTGAAGAATTTCCTTAAAGACATCAGTTTGCTTTTGGCAATTTTCTTTAAGATTTTCTAGGTTTTCAGTGAATCTGTCCATCTTCAAAGATAAATCTTGAAGGGTGGCTGATATCAGTTGGATTTCTCTTTTCAGAGTAGAGTCTGAGTGAGAGTTCTTGGAGTTGTTCATTTCCACACAGCTTAGTTAGTCTTCAGGTTTATTTGACAGGAAAATTTCAAAATTTCTTCTTCAAAATTGGTGGTTCTATTGCTAAGAGTTTCTCATATAAGATTTATCAAGAATTATTTGATTATAATAAGATTTTCCTGTTATTTCTAGTATGAATATGTGGAGCTCAAAAATGTGCTGCTTTCAGTTAGGCATTAGGCTCCGCCTCCCTTCAAGAGAAATCTTGATGAGTGGATGGGTAATAGAAAGTTCACCCCGCAGATCACTCCAGTGGTGCTACTTGATACAGGCACTGGGAACCAATGTTGGGTGGCACGATGCCAAGGTACGTTTATGGGCTAGGCTTGTAAAGGATCCAGGGCCAGTAGCCTAGTACACACCTATGAACCTATGAACCTATGAATGCTAAGGCCAAAAACACAGCCTCATTGGGCGCAAACAACATCCTGGGTTGCCTCCTGAACAATCTAAATTATGACTTATCAGGACCCATGGAGTCACTATTTAACTATATTCTTAAAATAAGCTTTGTGCCACAAGAATGGAGGACTGTGACAGTCACCACCCTTACAAAGGGAGGACCTTCAACAGACTCTGGAAACTATAGACCCATTAGTCTGACTAGTATTATTTGCAGAGCCATGGAAAGAATTATCATGGAAATTATAAACAAGGACATAGGAGACCTTCAGACACTGGATCCAAAACAGTTACCTTTGTCAAAGGCAGGTCATGCTTACTGAACCTGGTAGACTTCTTTGAAAAGGTCACTAAGGCAATGGATGAGGGGAAAGTGGTGCATACTGCCTTCCTAGATCTGGCTAAAGCATTTGATACAGTACCACACTCAAGCATTAGTAATAAGCTTATGGAACTAGGCATAAGCCCCTTTATAACACTCTGGAAATCTAGCCTTCCTATGGAAAGGAACCAAGAGGATAGGAACAGTGAGGCCACCTCCACAATGAGAATGGTCCTCAGTCAGGTCCATCAGGTCTATGTGCTGGCCCTGTGCTGATAGCCTCAAAGTCCTGTCTCTTTACTCTGTATCATACAGACTTCTGACAGGTGATCTTTGCTTCGCATACCAGACATGCCTGGACTCTGTTTTGATGAACTTTTTGCACATCTACAAAACAAACAGTATCAGAACTACTAGATCAAAATACCTAAATTTTGCTTGTGACTTAAACACAACGTGTTGGAGAGACAAATATGTTTCTCAGACAATTTCCATTCTCTGGAACAGGGTCCCCAGCCATATGAAGTAGAGTTCCTACCTAATCCTATTTTAGCACAACTTAGACCAATGGATGGACAATCAGAATTTCACCCCTGGTCTGGCAGCTATGTCTTCTGAGGGACACAGGCAGTCAGTAAATCACCACCTATATAAATCATATTTGTGGGTCACATTTGGATTGCACAACTAGGCTTATAAAGGCCCTTGTTTGTCTTTTCGGCTTTTCCCGGTTAGGGTTCGCCACAGCGGAACTCTGGTCCGCTAATAACTGGCAGTCGATTTTTATGGTGCCGAGTTGCCAGCCTGATGCCCAACCTTCAGCGAAGGCATGCCCATTCATGCATGTCTTTTGTAGGCCACTCGACTGCGGGGAGGACATGCAGACTCCACATAGAAGGCACTCCAGCTGAGAATCGAACAGGAGAACCTCTTGCTGTGAGGCAACAAAGCTCTAGTTATCATTAACCTACTATACACCTATGAACATATGAACCTATAATAATCTGTAGAGGTCAGACAGTGAGCTTTACTTAAGACTTGGACATTCATTCAGGGTAATAAAGTTCTACTTACCCCAACTTACATTTCCTCAGCTGACACCTTGTGAAGTCTAAAGCCTGTCATTTTTCTTCTAATTCTAAGTCCTGTTTGAATAGTCACATACCATTTGGAGGATGTTTATTTATTTATTTTTTTTAAATATTTATTTATTTATTTATTTATTTATGTATTACATTTGTTTACCAGGTGCTGCACCGTCTACCATTAATTACTGCTTTTTTCTAGTGGACACAGAGTTATATCACCAGAAAGTGCTCACGCATAAAAAAGATGACTGTCCAATGGTTGCATAAGCAAATAAAGCCAGCATTAGAATCTTGATCTGTATAGAAAAATGAATTCTGTAAGATTGCTAGCTGAAGAAAAATGTGTGTGACTACCAATTAACAAGAAATTGAAGCAGATTGAAGTCATCAGGATGCTCCTACTGATGTTCCTTTTCACCTGAACTTGACATTAGGTCATTTAGGAGGTCCATGTTCTTCTACCTGGCTTTTCCTTGGGCCTATTTCTTCTGTTAGCAGCTTATTTCAATTTATTTTACATCTTCCTGTAACTGTATATAGTTGACAGCAAGTATTGAATCTGCTTGCATAAAGTGACAAGTGTTTCAATCCCACAAAATCTGCTTACACACCTTGTGTGCCTTCCTCTTTTCCTGCACATCTTCAGTTTCATTAAGGCAGCTGACCAGTTTGTAAGCTGAGGATTTGGTCTTCCTAATTCCTGCAGATGGAGATCTGTAATATTAAATACAAAACTTATCAAAGAAAGCATAATGTTAGACATGTGACTAGATCTCCATCCACATAAACCACCCCCATCCATTGCCCTGCATTCTTATGTGCTTGCTTAATATTTTTGTTTCTTAATGTTGTTATACTTTTGTTTTGTCCAAAACTGGAAAGGATGGAAGAATAAAGTGAATTTTATCATAATGAGTAGAGTTGGCAATCTAAGAAAACTTTGGTGATGTGTAGTCCTAGCACCTGCCAATGCATCTTTTTCTAGTGCTTGTAAATGGAGATCTCCAATGTAGTTTTGTTTATATATTTTATTACCCATAACTTTCATATACTACTGCTGTCTTTGGATAGTGGTTGTATATCTTAACAGAAATGACTGTTAATGCCAATGATTTGCTCAGAATAAAGTTAGGTACAGTTTAATTCCACAATCATTAGTGGCACCACCAGGATTTAAAATTCACGTTCAAGTCACACCATGTGCAAATTCAGTGAAGATTATTACCATGCCATATCCATGTTTTAATGGCTTAAATAACTAGTGTTAGAAGTTTCAAAACCTTTATAATAAGGCACAGTTTTAGAGCAGAATTTACTGTTTGGTTTAATATTAGTCTCATGAGTTTGATTTAATATTTTAATAGCTCTAACAAAAGCTGGGCGAATGCGGGAATGGGGGAATGCCTGCTCACCTATGCTGGGAGGAGAGAGGAGTTGCATTGGTCAGCCTGTAAACACCATGCAAGCAAAGGCTTGCATGGTACTGAAATGGCCTAAAATGGGGATGTGGGCTTGGAGCTATCCAGGTATTGACAGTTGCTGTCAGTAGCATATGTGGATGTTGTATGTTTCAGATCAAATCAACCACATGAGCATTGGGTTGAATATTAATAGAAACACCAGTTGTTTGTGTTAATAATGACTTTCCTGTAGATCCTTGAAAAATCAGGGAATTGGCAGAAGTGCTGAGCCATTTAGTGGGTTTTAATGTGACAACGGATGGTTATTCTATCAGCCCTCTCCTCGGGGCCCTCAGGATATTAGCTGAAACAGTCTGTGGCAGGCAACTGTTGGATCATTTGTTGTACAAAAGGCTATAGTGAAAGCTGATGATCAGTTTATTGCCAAGATAAAGCAATCTTCATGCTTGTCTGGGAGACAGTTGTCTCTCATCAGACCTCACCTGCATCAGAGGGCCACATTGTCACTGATGGAAAACAAATGGGCTGAAATGAATAGAATAATTTTAATGTAATTTATTCTTTTGTTTACCAGGTAAGTGAACTAGTCCTCAGACCCTTTTCAGTCCTAACCCATACAATAAGGGCAGGGATAATAATAGTATGTATTAACAGTATGGAACAGTCAGTTTAACTGTATGTGTTTTGTACTCAAACAATTTGTGTTCTGGAAGTGGGAGGAGACTGGAACATTGGTAGAAAACCCACACAGGCATCATGAGAGCAGATAGACCCAGACAGACAGGGATGGAAAACTGAGATTAAGCTGAAGATCCTGGAGCTATGAGGCAGAGATACTACCACAAAGCTGCTATGCTGCTGGAGGAAAACCGGCAACAGAAGGAAAGGTACAAAACATATAGAAAAAAAATCATTGAATACTATAACAGTGTCAGTGGTACAACAGGTAACACACTTGGCTTTGATGCAGTAGGCTATGAGTTCTCTTCCCACACCTGACAAACTGATTTCTAATACTGAAGTGCAGTGTAAGTGGTGTGCTTTCTTTCAGATGAGATTCTAAAATGAGGCACCTACTCCTTGAGTTGGTGGTAACTCAGGTGGCTTTAAAAAATTCCATGGCACCTATTAAAATGAATAGGGTAAGTTCCCAGATGCTCTGACCAAATTTCCCTGAGTAGTATAAATATCACCTCAGGTTCCTCCTGAAAAAAGGCTGCTAGCCTAGCGGGACTAACCCAGTCAACAAAGGATAAATCAATTATTTTATTCAAACTCAAAACCTTGACTTGGAATAGTGTTCGCACGTTTACAACTCATTTACAGAAAACTGCTGGTCCTAGATAAAAGAAAAAAACTGTTATGACTCTTTCCCTTATATTAGGTCTCTCGTATAAGTAACGGAGAAGCTTTCATTATGTACTTTAGTCCTCCTTTGTACTGTAACAAAATCTTGTTCTTATAACCAGCATTTCTGCTATTCCCTGAAACATTACTGATGTAAGCAACCAAGGTAATTGCATGTTTTATTGATCTCTTTTTTTCTCCCCTTACATCATTCTGACAGCTAGCCCTGTGCCCCTTACATCATTGTGGCAGTTGGCCCTGTGCCACACATCCATTGCTTGGTCTACCAGCCACTCTTCTCTACCCTCGGACTGAAGATTTTTTTGTAACGGTCAGTGTGGAACAAAAGGACATCCTGGGGGATCACATTGTCTATTCATCATTCAGGAGGTTCTGTCTTAATACCAAACCCATTACTCACCAGCATGTGCCCTGGTACCTTCAGGGGTTATGTAAAGGGTAGACTGCACAAAACTACTCCATACATCTAGATAGGGCTGATGTCACCATGTTGCCCCACACCTTAGCTGAAGCGCATCAGAATTGGCTTCCCAGCATCCACTATGATGTTCCTATCACTCTGCAAATGCTACCCCCCCCCCAAACACAGGATGACCATCTATCCCTGTTGTTTTGTCAGCCACCAGAGCCACTACTGAAAACCAGGGTGGCTTGGATGGAGTCAGGGCTTTATACCTATAGCACCTGATTCTTTTTGCATTTATCAAAATTAATTTGTATTTTAGCTTTTAATGCTTTTCTTAAGCAAACTGAAATACTCCAAATTAAACTATAGGTTCACATTCAGTCTGAAATAAAGCACTGGTGAGTAATGGAGAGTGTTTCTAAAGTTAGGACATAAACTTTGTGGGTATGCAGTAGAGAATTCAATGCAGAAAAATTTTAATAATTTTTAATTCAGAATGTATGACCATGACACGAACATGTTTCAGTTCAAGAAAAATAAGCGCTTTTTATTTTTCAAACTATGTTGCAAATTATTAGAATTCAGCTGCCTTAAACTGTGGTGTGAAGATCTCCCTCTGTCTTTTTTTTTTTTTTGTTATATTATAGGTAAACTATCAGTATTGTTTACTCCTAAGCTTAAGTGCTATATACTTCCAGCATTTACTTTTGTATTATGCTCTATTTCATCAGCTTTTTTTATTTTCTGAGCCTGATGTTACTCAGTGTTTTTCATCAAACCTGCCACATACAGAAAAAGCATGATTCAATAATTATTGCATTTATTTTATGTCTGAACCTTTCTGTTTGCCTTTCTTTCCTGTATTTGTCACTTTATCTGTTACATCATGAAGGCTACAAAGAATGTACGCATAATTAGGTTAGGTTACTTTACAGCCATTAAGAAAACAATGGCATTTAAATGTGCCTTATCTGTCACAGATTACCAACATCAGATAAATGGTGTAGCCAGGACTCTGAGCAAAAGCAAGGCTTCAAGCTTAGCTTTCAAATGCAAATAAACAAGAAAACACATTTTTTCTTATTACAAATTTGTTGTCTTTCACTTTAATCAAACTCTGAGTATCACAAAGAAAGAAAATATTTTCATCTTACTCTTCTTACATTTAGCCAGCATTTGATTTTTTTTCTGCAATATATTTTCTATAAACAATGCATGTTTCTTCTATTGTTTTGATGCAGCATTTTTTGTATTGCATAGAGTATTTTGTTGAGACAAGTCAGTGAGTTGAGAAAAGAAGATTAACATCAAAGATTCTGATTTTGGTATAATATTAAAAACTGTGAATGCATCATAAAACTTCTCATCCCTAACACAACTACATTTTCAAGCCTGTCGAGCAAACATCCCTTAAACTGATGAAACAAAGTAATTAAAAATGTATAGGATCATAGGAGGTTACTAGGCTATTGGCCCTGAGGCCCTTATAAGCCTAGCTAAGAGTTTAACCCATGTTTAGACAAATCGGCACCCAGAACCCCTGTCCAGCAGGGACACAGGTGAAATCCCAGGAGTGTATTTTCTGTTTCCCCTCCAGTTATCCAAGTTGCGCTTAAAAAGGGATAATGAGGTACTCTGCTTGATGTGGAGAGGGAGTCTATTCCACAGATAGGGAAGTCTCTGGGACACAAATCTGCCCCACCAACAAGTGCTATTGATATCACAGACCAGGTTGAGGTCGCATGTACAGGTTGCTTGACTGGAGCTTGACTTGTGAATATGCAGCAGTCCCATTAAGGTGGGGTCTGAGATTGCTTTGTATGCCAGACAGAGGTCACCACTGAGGAGTCTGTATGAAACTGAGTAGAGGGACAGGGCTTTTAGCCTATCTGTGTAGGGTAGGTGTTCGAGGCCCTGGATTCTCCTGGTGAGGAACCTCTGTGGTCTCTCCAGCTGCTGCATGTGCTTTGTGAGGTACATGCCGAAGGGGGCATTGTACTCAATAATTGTCCTTATAAGGGAAGAATACATGGATCTTTTGACCACTTTGTCCCTGGACGAGATAACCTTACTTATGAGGTGGGCCATGTAGAAAGCTTTGAGTACAATGGAAGCAACATGGTGGTTAAAAGTCAGGTTGCTATCAACCTGGGTGCCCAAATCCCTCACTAATGCTTGTGTTCTTAGGACATTGCTATTAATGTGATAATATGTGGGGACGTCACTCTCCCCAAAGGGGATAATGATGCATTTTTTGGCATTCAGCTTGAGGCCATGTTTCTGTGACCAATCATTTCTTTGGGTGAGACCCCTCTTGGAGGACGTCCACATCACTTGGGGAATGGATAACTGCTCCCAGCTTGCAGTCATCTGCAAACTTGGTCAGTCTTAGCCCACTGGTTTTGGCCTGCACCTTAGAGAAGTATATCCGAATAACAGAGGCCCCAAGACCGATCCTTGGGGTATGCCACTCGTTACAGGTCTACTGCTTGAGGTGGCATCCTCTATTTTGATTAGTTGGGTTCTATCTCTGAGCAAGTTTGCTACCCATCTGGTAACATATTGATTGATGCCTAGTTGAGAGAGGTTATCTACTATGCCCGAGTGGGGAATAGTGTCGAAGGATTTTGCCAGGTCAAGGTAGGCAGTGTGCACCATCTTCCCCTCGTCCATGGCTTTGGTGACTGTCTCAAAGAAGTTGATCAGATTTCATGGGAGTTGCCAATGTCCCTGTTAATGAGGTCCATTATAATCCATTCCATGGCCTTGCAGATAAGGCTAGTTAGGATGATGGGTCTATAATTTCCTGGATTGGTGGATGCTCCATCTTTGTGTAAAGGGATGACAGTGGCTGTCCTGCACTCGGCTGAGACAAAGCCGATACTCAGGCTTTGGTTGAATAAGGTGCCTAATGGTGCTGCAAGTTCATGCCTGAGTTCATGTAGAGGATGCAGCCTGGGATGTCATTGAGTCCCATGGAGGCTGTATGTTTTGTCTTTGAGAGGGCAGTGATGACCTGTTCCCTAGAGATAAGGGGTGGGGGGGGCTGATACTGGGGTTTGTCCTTATTTACTGATGGGGTGAAATAGGGGAAAAGTTTTCACTGAATCTGTCAGCCAGTAGATTGGCTATATCTACAGTATTTGTGCATGTGGTGTCCTTGACCACCAGTTCTGAACAGATCATGGGCTTCCTTTGAGATTGCGGACATATGTGAAGAAGGCCTTATGATTGTCTCTAGTAGATGTGACCAATTTGGACTTGAAGTTGGCTTTAGTGGATTTCAATTAGTGCTCTTATTTGCTTGTTCAGGCTAAGAAGAGATTGCTTCCAATTGGGCACCTGCTCCTTCTTGGTCCTGGACAGCAATGTTTTCATTTTGTTATATTGTGTATTTATTGACGATGTCCACCAGACAGGTTTACTCTTCCTTGCGGAAGATGATTTTGTCCTGCTGGTATTCCTGATTTCATGCACCTATATAAATGCTTGTGTAGTACTTTGGTGTAGATTTGGACATTGGTGCCAGTTCCTAGAGTGGGGGAGGGGGCTGTGAAGCTGTTTATAGAGGAGCTCTCTGATTATGTAGCCCAGGCCGGTATGACCCTGACCTTTAGCAGCATCCTACCCTCACCAAGAATGATGACACAGTACAAAGACAAAATGATCGATTTTAACAATTGACTTAAGTATTGGTGTCATTCCAAGGGGATCCAATGTCTGTCTGCTTGGGATGACATGCTTGACAAGCCACGCTGCTTCACAAGGGACAGCTTGCACCTGTCACCCCTGGGCTTTTGGATATTGGCAAAGGCTCTTGCCACCCCCAAAGTGCCTTTTTTAGGCAAGGCTCAAAAGACAAACCCACCTCCCTAAAAAACACAAGTAGAAAGAAACTAAGGGCAATGCTGCTCAACGCCAGAAGTCTAAACCTCAAGATGCACGCTCTCGAAGCCCTCCTCAGTATGGAGAACATCGATGTCTGTGCAGTGACAGAAACCTGGTTCAAGGCTCCCAAGAGCACCCCAGCACTACCAGGTTATACCTCATATCATGCTTTTCGGCCCCAGAACTTGGACCGAACCACAAAAGGAGGCGAGTACCCATATTCATCAAGGATACCCACACCTCCAGGTTAGTGGCAATGCACGAAGCATCGGAGACCATCCATGTGCAACTAACAGTAGGAAAAACTGCCCTCCAGTTTGTAGCATGCTACAGACCACCCTCTCAAACTCAGGAACCCCACTTGGCCTTCCTAAAGACACTGGAGAATATGAAGGTCTCTCCAAACACCATCGTATTGGGGGACTTCAACTACCCAAACATAGACTGGGAGCATTACTTAAGCCCCAACACCCTAACTCAAAGGTTCCTAGAATTCATAAACTCAAATGCTATGGTACAACTAGTCACCTCTCCCACAAGAGGGGAAAACATATTAGACCTGATCATCACAAACATGGGGACACAATGTTCCATACCAGAAGTATACCCCTCATTGGTAAGATCGGACCATAAATTAATCTCCCTGGAAATCCTCATCTCGCCCCCACCCCCAGCACAGAAGACCACAGTGAAGAACTTCTCAAAAGCTGACTTCACACTTCTTAAGACCGAAGTGGAATCCTTCAAAGCCCCCGGGCCAGTGGAAACCACAGCCCACTCTCTTGAATCCTTTATAAACGCATTCTATGGACACCTACAGGAATGCATGGATCATGCAATCCCAAATAAAACCAAGACCCATTCCCCCAAAGGCAGGCGACCTATCTGGTGGACCCCAGCCATTAATAAGCTATACAACAGAAGGAGGAAGCTACTACATGATAGAGCAAAATCCCTAAAAGGGAAGGCATCTCTGATCAGTACTAGCAAAAAACTACGAACACTCATAAAATCATCCAAGGCCAACTTTGAGAGAAAAATTGCACAAGACACTAAAGATAATCACAAGACTTTCTTTAGTTATGTTAGAAACCTGAGTGGAAACTCCCAGATATGCTCAGAGTTAGTCCAAAATGACAAAAAATACACTGAACCCACAGACATTGCCAACATACTAGCAGACAGGTTCATTGCAAATTTCTCCCCCCCCCAAAAGGACAAATATCTATCCCGGCAGAGTGTTGCCTCCCTGACATCTCAGATGCCCAGGTGAGAGCTGCCCTCTCCAAAGCTAAAAACACTGCATCAATGGAACCAGACGGTGTCCCGGGTTGCGTGCTACATGAACTCCAAGAAGAGCTAAACCCACACATAAGGCTGCTGTTTAATCTCAGCCTTACTACAGGATATGTATCCAAAGAATGGCGTACAGCAACAGTGGTCCCACTCCACAAAGGAGGTGCTTCTATGGAACCTGGAAACTACCGCCCCATAAGCTTGACAAGCCTGGTCTGCAAAGCTATGGATAGGATCATTATGGAACTCATAAACAAAGGCATTGGGGACCTACAGACATTGGATCCTACCCAATTCGGCTTTGTTAAGGGCAGATCCTGCCTCTTGAACCTGGTCGACTTCTTTGAAACAGTTACCAAGGCCATTGATGAGGGTAAGGTAGTTCACACAGCCTACCTTGACCTTGCAAAAGCCTTCAACACAATACCCCACTCAGGCATCATAGACAAGCTCTCCAGCTTAAATATAAACCCCTATGTTGTAAGATGGGTTGCAAACTGGCTCAAGGACAGAACCCACAAGGTCAGAATTGCTGGAGCCATGTCAGACTCTAAACCAGTCACAAGTGGTGTCCCACAGGGCTCGGTCCTGGGACCTCTCTTGTTCTATATTTATTTTTCTGAGGTACAGGCTAACGTGGGAGGATTGTGGTTGACCAAGTTCGCAGATGACTGCAAACTGGGTGCCATAATTGATTCTCCAGCAGACACAAGCATCCTTCAAAAGGGTCTCATAGAAATGGAAAACTGGTGCCAGAGCCATGACCTTAAATTCAATGCCAAAAAGTGTATAGTCATACCCTTTGGGAAAAATAAAGTGCCCACAAATTACCACATAGGCGGTAATCCATTAAGTACGGAAGAAGTAATTAGGGACCTAGTGTCCCAAGTTGACAGTAACCTCTTGTTCGACACTCACATTGCCAAAGTGGTTAGAAAGACCTTCTATATTGCCCACCTTATCATGAAGGGATTCACATCTAGATTGGGAGAGGTCATTGTGCCCCTTTACTCTTCCCTTATTAGGCCCATAATTGAGTACAATGCCCCATTTGGGATGTACCTTACCTAAAATCTGCAGCAATTGGAAAGACCCCAAAAGTACCTCACCAAGAGGATCAAGGGACTCAAAAATATGTCGTATGCTGCCCGGCTAAAGAAATTCCAGCTCTACTCAGTAGCATACCACCTACTCAGAGGTAATCTATGCCTGACGTACAAGGCCATGTCCAACCTGGAATTAATGGACATGCTCCACCTCACAAAATCCAAATCCCATCGAGCTACACGGTCGAGAGACTTGAACCTCAGCACAGAAATAAATAGGACATGCTGGAGGGAGAGATTCATAACCCAGAGGCTCCCTTCACTATGGAATAAAATCCCAGTCCATGTTAGGCAGAGCCCCTCACTGACTCTCTTCAAGAGAAATCTTGACGAGTGGATGGGAGATCGTAGGTTTACCCCGGGGGTCACTTCTGTGTCACTGCTAGACAGAGGTACAGTAAACTAAACCTTAACATGGGCACAGCATACTCATTCCAAGGGGTGGTGAAAGCCAAACACACTCTGGCTAGGCTTATAAATGCCCTAGGGCAGATAGCCTAGTATGAACCTATGAACCTATTTATACCATCCTTCAGGCGGTTGTAATCAGCTTTGGAGAAGCTTTTTTTGTTTGACCCTAGCTAGAGGGGAGTCAGGCGGACGGTGACTTCGAAGGTGACCACTTTATGGTCAGATCTTACCAGGGAGGATGATACCATAGGGGTGCTGCAGTGGTTACTCATGTTGGTTAATACCAAGTCCAAGATATTATCACCTCTTGTGGGGGTATCGACTAGCTGTTCCAAGGCATTTGCATTGATAAAATTGAGGAATCTCTGGCCATTTGTGTTCTGGCATGAGTAGTTTTTCCAGTCTATGGTTGGGTAATTAAAGTCACCCAGGATCAGGTTAAAGGGTTGAATCTTGATAGATTTGAAGAGGTCCAGATAGGTGGAGTGGGCATCTTGAGTCAAATTTGGGGGCCTGTAGCTAGCTATAATCTGAATAGAGGTACATCTCAAGTTGTTCACGCTGACATTGACTATGACAGAGTTGTAACAGTACCTGTTGTTGAGAGACTTGAGTGCGTGTGTGATATGGCAGATTCTGGCACCTGTAACCATGACTTTCTCCTTATCCAACATGGTGAGAGGCACATCTGTGTGTCTCACAATGGAGTCTCCTATGACTAATATGTTGGGTTTATGGTTAGGCCTTAGTGTTTGAGAGACGCTGGTGTGTGGAGTGGACTATGCATGGTATGTGGTATGGAGGGTTGTGGAATTCTCATGTGTTTTTGTCTCTGAGGTCTCCTTTGTTTGGGTTTGTTTTTGTTGAGGACCTCCACCTATCTGGGTGTGTGTTGTGTAGTTGTGGGTGGTGTTTGAGGTGTAGTGATTGTGTTGACAACCTTCTCAGTGCCAGATATACTGGTTTGTGAGGGGGAGAGCCTAGACTCTAGCTTCTTTATGTAATTGCATTTCTCACAAATTGTGTTCCTAGGTGGTAGTAGTAGATGGTTGTCTGTGTACATGAAGCAGTTGCTACACTGTCAGAGTGATGCTAACAGTGAAAAGTGATCAATGGCAATACTGTTCAGTGGTGGATTTAATGCCAGCATCACTGTTGTTAGTACATTCTATTTCTTTGTCAAACAACATTTTTTTTTTTGCAGCTTGGTGGCATGGCTTATGAAACATGATTGTACTGTGAAGATGACTGCTTTATCAGCTCATCCTGCTCTCTAAATTCCATTTTTGGAGCCATGCTGCCAAGTCAGTGTCAGACTTTAACACTACCATTGGCTCAGTTAAAGGAATTACTTTTGTGGTTGCCTTAGGATTTGTTGAGTGTGAGTGCAAGCAATCTGCAGAGTGACTCAGGTTAGGGTAAGAGACACCTCTCAACTGCCCAGTACATACAATGAAATACCAATTTCAGCCTTAAATGAGAAGTTTTCCACAAAATTGAGTCTGATACCTTCAAAATATGCTTTGTTTACTGTTGCTTGACCCTTTGTTAACTATTGAGTCATCAGCCTGTGCCAGTGACCCCAAAGCATCACTGTTATCAGACACGTTTACAATGTTAGGTCTGTGATTGTGAATGACTGCTCAGTATTCTTAGGAGAGGGGAACCACAAGTAAACAAAACTGCAGAAAACAATGTGCTAGTTTTGAGTTTTTTGGATTATAGAGTTAGTTGGAAAATATTGAATGGATTAGAGGGTTGAGGTTATTGCTGCTTGTTATGGTTGTAGAGACTAATTTGTTACTTTAATGTAATTGGTTGTTTCATGTGAGGAGGTTAGGCTGGGTGGTCTAACAGTTTGGAATTATTAAAGTATATGGTTATTAAAGGTTCATTTGCTTTTTGTACTTGCAAGGATTACTACAGATAGAATAACACTGGCTTTGCCTGTAAACAATATTACTGGTGTTAAGTTGTCAACATGGAGTCGAGGTGTACAGTCAAATCTGCATGCTACTTCTCTCTGAACTCTCTTTAGGGTTGGTTTTGGTTTAATTTTGGACAAGAAAAGAAGCTACCTTAATAGACAGCAGGCATATGACTACTTATAAATGCTTTCAATGCCATTTAATAGGCTTTGTTTTTGCTTTTCAATATGTTTATGTGTAGGGATAATGAATGTATGTTGAACTGTTCTAGTGAACAGGAATGAGTAAGTCAGCTTTTTCCTCTGGGCATTTGTGATCTTCATAATGCTTCCAACCTGCAGCAAAGTTATATTTTTCAATACCCGAAAGTGAAGTGTTTTGCCTAATTAATGATTATCACCTACCTGTACTTAACATAATCCATACAAGCAGATTTAATAAGAATAATATCTACTTGAATTTTTCTAAGTTAGCACTTCTTATTCACTCTTACGTTCTGATTACCATCTATCTCTTCCTCCTTTAAGTTTTCTCCTTCATATTCAAACCTTCCTCCCATTAATTCTATGACTCCTCTAATGTTTCTCCTGTCCTCTCCACTCACTTTCTTCTTCTGTCCCTATTATATCTTGCTTTCTTTTGGCCTCCATTTCTTCTCAGATAATACTACTGATCTCTGTATAAACCAAAATATTATTTATCCCTTCAGTCTAATCTATCTTTTTCACTTAATGAGGAAAACAGTCAACAGAACAATTTTTCAGTTGAAATGTGTTTTATATATATATATATATATATATATATATATATATATATATATATATATAAGCGCAAAATACAAAATCCCGACATTACAGGAGGTTGATTTAACGCTTTTGGTGTTCTGCAGTAGGTAAGTATGTATGTGTAAGTGTAGATGTGAGGGGTATTGCTGTGTGTAAGTGTGTGTTGTGACTTTGGTTTGTGTGTATGAGGGACTGTAATGGTGGGTGTGAGTTTGCCTTGTGTGTCTGTGCGATCTTGGAGTTAGAATATTTAAGTAGGGGGGGTGTGGGGGGTGCAGTCCCCCACGTGGGGAGTCCTATCACTAGTGTAGGTTTGTGTGTTAACTAGTTTGGGGTAGTTGTGTGTTTGTGTGTGTTATGTGTGTGGTTTACAGTTTTGCACTTTTCGGTGTTCTGAGGTTTCGTGATTCTGGTCTCGTTCTTTTGGGTTTCGGTGTTGTGGTCTTTCGGTTATTTCAAGTAGACCCATATATATATATATATATATATATATATATATATATATATATATATATATATATATATGTTATATTTTCCTGGAAGTTTTCTCCCTTGGCCTCTGAGAAATGGAACATCTGCCCAGACAGATTTATCTGGTAAAAAAAAGCAAACAAACAGCAAATAAAGAATAGCTAAATGCAATTACGTGTCCCAGTGTCTGGTGAAAAATAAAAGGGGGCACATTAATCCCTGATATATACAAAAATACGTAGCTTAAATTATAGAGATCTCCACTTTAATGAGTGGTTGAGAAAAATATCAAAAAGTTAACATCTTCTGATTATTTCAAAATGACTACCAGGTAAGTGTTCAAATGGAGGGAGAAATATTAGTCTTAATATTAAACAATGAACTCTATTTTAATTTAGAATTTTAAGCTTCTAGCATGCCACAAGGAAAATATTCTGTCTAGGGGGTAGTCAATTAACATTCCAGCGCCTTAGCAATAAAGAATGAAATAACTCATTTATGTACTTCAATTTGTTATTTACAAACAAGGATGGAGGACATTAAGAACTCTTTATAGGTTTTGGATGTACTTTTCCTAGGGTATGAAAAGAATCTCAGACTTGGAGTACTGCCATACAGAATGTTGCCTAGGGTAAACCAGTTAGATAATTTTTAGTAACCTGCTGAATGAAGTCCTTTTCTCTTTAGAAGGAATATCACAAAGATATAATTTAATAATTAGGGGCTTAGGTGAGGAATACCTCAAAGACAAACTAAATATGACTATACATTTTCATCCAAGAATCAATAGGTTACACAAGGCTTTTTGACTACCCCTAGACCACCTTGTTTGACCAATTTATATTAATCTTCTTAGTGTTTCAGACACAATTTCATATTGTCTTAACTGCTATAAAAGCAAAACATAATTGCTTGACATGGTTACAACTAAAATCATTCTAGACCTGCCTAAGGAAGCGAGATATAAAAAAGTCAATATGACACCTAAGGTGCAACTTCTAATACAACATTTTATTAGGTCAAAAATGGTGTACACAGGGAGGCAGAGCCTAGATGGCCGACTGAGAGCTGTGCATTTTGAAAGCTCCATAAACTAATATAATAATGTAGGAAATGTTATTATTTTCAAGTTTAAAATGTTAGAAATCTATAGATAAACTATTAAACTACATAAATATTAATTTTGGTGGAGATATACAAAAATTTCCTGTCAAGTAACTTGGAGATATATTGAGTCACTGAATATGAGCAACTCAAGGAATTCTCATCCAGATGCTGCTTTGAAAAAAGAACTGCAATTGATGACATCTATCTTACAGGAATTATCTTTGAAGATGGATGGCTTTAAAAATTACTTAGAAAACCTCAAATTAAATTTTCAAAAACAGACTGATACTCTTAAGGAGCTATTACAGCAATGCCATACAAGAATAACAACTATAGAGACTTCTCTAAATGACATTGAAGGGAGACTCAAAGAGGAAGAATTCCAAAAAGAATTTCTGCTTAAACAGAATACATGACTGCTTAACAAAATAGATGACTTAGGAAACAGGGAAAGGAGAAACAATATAAGGATATTTGGTCTGCCTTAAAACACTGAAGGAGAAGACATTGTTTTATTCTTAACCTGGATTCCTGAATTTTTACACTTGAAAGAGGGACTTTCATTTTGAATTGAAAGAGAGCATAGAGCACTGTGGAAACCTGCTTCTAACTCAACACATATTCCACCTAGATCCATAGTTATAAAATGTCTTTCATTTCTGGAGAAGGAACTAATATTAAAATCTGCTTGGAAAAAAATCACCCTTAAAATACAATCAAAGCCTGATAAGGTTTGATAATGATTATTTTTCCAGAATACTACAACAAAGGAAAAAGTTTGGGAGGGTGGCCTAATGGCTAAGGTCTTTGCCTTACAAGCACAAAGTGCAGGGTTTGAGAGTCTCAGGGGATAATTGCTGGGCTTAAAATGGCTGTAGAAGCAAGAGCTTAGTACTAACCTATGAGCTATGAGCTATGAGCTATGAGCTAACCTATGAGCCAATAATAAAACTGTTAAAACAAAACAACATTAAAGCACAGCTGGCCTTTCCAGCCAAGATAAAAATACTTTTTGCCAATGAGATGAGAACCTTTAATGACTTAGAAGACGCTACTATATTCATCAAAACCAACAACATAGTATCTATCACAGAAGAAATGGAATGGATGGCCCCTACTCTTAAAAGAATAAAAGAAACAAATCCTTGGACTGATGCTAGAAAGAAGAAACAAAAAAACTGATTCCAAGATAGCTGTCCCAAAAAAATAACTCTTACAACTACATGTCTCAAAGTATCAACTGATATGGTACATCACTTGTCATCTCTTTTTTTTTTAAAAAAGCAGAGTTTTTTAAACAATTGAGAAACAGTAATGATTTATTCAGAATATTCGAAGAGTCCAATAATTCTTCACAAACAAAGGTAGGTCATGATGGGTTACTATTTATATTATATATAAGCCAAACAAAGCAACATATAATACAAACATAGAAGTTTCTATTCCCCTACTTTAACTCAATGAATACTTATCCTGTTAATTTTTCATTGATTTTACTTATGATAATTTAAGTAATTTATTAACTAATTCAACAAGGTACCATTCATCAGGGTTCAGACTCAAATGTAACAAATTAACATCATATATAATAGCAGTAACAGTA
The DNA here is from genome assembly GCF_019279795.1 of Protopterus annectens. NCBI lineage: Eukaryota > Metazoa > Chordata > Ceratodontiformes > Protopteridae > Protopterus > Protopterus annectens. The sequence goes on along the minus strand of NC_056743.1, from coordinate 1,043,306,525 downwards.
GAGTGTTTTGAAAAAAAAATGCTGTCATGGAGACTAATGCCTTCTTCAGTTAAAGGACAACCGCACCCACAGACTCAAAAAACATGTTTATTTCATCATGGTTTGGTGTGTCCTACATTTTAACACCACTCTGGGACTATTTAGAGCTTTTTAGATATTTTATATGCAATTTCTGACACTGATCGCATGGGGTCTGGCATCTTGAAATAATTCTGACTGTTTAGTCTGCCTCTAAGTATCCTAGAATGCATTGCTTGTCTCCAAAAAATTGCATCAGATCTGCCACATTTTCCCTAAAGCTCATGTCTGTGCACTGATTTTACAGGCATTGACTGCGGTGTTATAGTCACCTACTTTTGGTTACAATTTTATCCTTTTTCAATGACGACTTCAAACACAAGCAGTGCAAATGCTACAGAACAGAATTGAAAAGTGCATTTTATTGCTCTTTCTTAGAAATGCTAACTTGATTTCTTTTGTGAAGGCTGAAATCTAGTTCTTCAAGGTATCTCCCCTCCCCCTACCCACCTACCTTCCCTAGCTATCAAAGAGCTAAGGGTAATTTGACCCATTATCTACATGTGATTGACAGCTCACAATAGGTGACCAGACTAATGTACTGTTTTCTTGTCAGCCTTTCCTTCCTTACAGTGGGAGACATTTTTTGTTGCACTCCTCCTGTCAAATTTAGAACCAAGCTCCATAGCACTGGGAATAATCACTGTTTTGCAAAGCATCAAACTCCCACTTATTTTTTCTTCCTGTTTGGTTAAATAGCTAACAAATGATGCACTATAAACACAGAATATTTCACAGACTTGCATGACAGCACCCGCATGCTGTTTTTAAGTGGTAATTTAAGAAAATTATGGTATTGCATACTTCTTGTAAGCTGATGCAGTGTTGTCGATTAATTGAGACAGGCATCTGCGTCTTATGTAAAAACATGCAATTAATGTCTACGTATGGTCATTGCAAATTTATGCTCTTAGTGTTTGCAGCTGTTACTTTGCTTCTGCCTGTACTTTGTCACGTATCAGTAGGGCTCTTCAAAAAATTGAGATTATAGTTTGACATTTTTGCTAGGTTAAGAGTGGGCTGGGCAAGGCAGCTCTGAAATCACAATGTGGGAGGTCCACTGGCTGTTCTATACATCATGCAAATCAGGTGGGGATTACATCACTTTGGGGGAGGAAAAGCCCCGGTAGCTAGACCAAGAGCTCTGGCAATATGACATCATCATCATCATTCTCGACTGGAGTGCCTTCTGTGTGGAGTCTGCATGTCCTTCCCACGGTCAAGTGGCCTCCGAAAGACATGTGTGAATGGGTGTGCCTTTGCTGAAGGTTGGGCATTGGGCAGGCAACTCGGCACCATAAAAATCGACTGCCAGTCATTAGCGGACCAGAGTTCCACTATGGCAACCCCTAACCAGGAAAAGCCGAAAAGACAAACAAACATTTCAGAGCTAGCTAGAGGTTTTTCAACTTGGTGAAAGGAAAACAGTACGGAAAGGTAGGATGCCTAGCAGGGAAAACAGTTGAGTGGATTAGTGTTTAAAGCTGCATGGGTGATTTTTTTCAAGGCTGTATCAACGAACAGGGACTAAAAGAGACAGCAGGTTGAGCAATCTGCTTTAATATCCCATTGTTGTCCTTTAAAGTATGATTTAGAAATGGCATGTATATCCTGGTTAAATAATAGTAGCAAGCTCTTAGTACAAATGTCATCATTATTCTGTCTAAATACAGTTAATATCAATTATGGCAGGTATCACAGCTACGAGTGCTGTTTGATCAATCCTGATATGGTGTGCATGGATGCAGCTGTGTCTGGCAGCTAATACAAATGTCATTATTATTCTGTCTAAACATAGTTAATATCAGTTATGGCAGGTATCATAGCTTCAAGAGCTGTTTGATTAAGCCTGACATGGTGTGTGTGGATGCAGCTCTGTCTGGCAACTGTTGTATGTTGCTATTTTCATCTCCGGGAAGCTGTGGGTTGCGGCTTGTGATTGAGGTTTACTGATGCTTGTGCATTAGGAAGAGACATTTGGTGTTTTAGGCTGGATCCAGCGGAAGGTGGTGGATAAAACTGAGATTTGGTATATTTTGGCAGAAATAGTTTGTTTATACATCTGCTGAGTGAGAGGTGGGAAGGCTGGAAGAATGTGTTATCTCTTGTTGCGGCAGTTTGTTGGGAGGTTTTTTTTTTTTTTTATTTGTTTGCTCTCCGTTCTTTTCTTGGCTGGTGCCTCACTGAAAGGGAGGGAATTTAGGCTTGAAGTTGCAGTGAAGTGAAGCTTTGCTTCAGGTGCATCGTGATCATCTGACACAGACACACCAACAGAAATAGATGTTCCCAGATTGCTATGGTAATGGAGACAGAGTGACGATAATACTTAACGGCTTTGAGGAGCCTCTGAGAGGATTCTCGGTATCAAAGTTTTCATTAAAAAATAAATAAATATATATATATATATATATATATATATATATATATATATATATATATAAAATAAAGGGGCTGTTTTAAACCACATGTAAACATATTGATGGTCTCCTAACACTTTGTTTAGCTCATTAAGTTGATTCTTGATAAAAAAATAAATAAATAATAAGCATAATTTATATTTAAAATGTGAGAAACAAGAAAAACGGCTCAGGAAAAATACAATAATACACATATACACTTCTTGCTTTTGAGAAGTAGAGTGTAAAATAACTAGAATGCAATGCATGAAACACATTGAACCACTGTGTTTAACTCAAATTACTTTTTGTTAGGTTTTCTTGATTTTTTGCATATTGTCTTTCTCTTTAAAAGATGAAAAGCAAGTCAGCACTCCTCTGACTCTGAAAGAGTTAACTTCAAGTAACATCTGTCATGTGACTACTTGTGCTGCATTTAAATTCCCTTTGACTTACAGAGTGCATTTGTCTGACGAAGTCTGTTTATATTAACAGACGAAAAGCGCTTTACACTTGGATTTGTTGATTCTTGTTTTTTGGCTTATTTTGGACTTTTTTCCATCACAACATTGGTTTTTAAAGGACATTGATTTTATTAAATACTTGTTTGTGGACACTGGCATTTTTCCCTGAGCCGTTTTTCTTGTTTCTCACATCAGTTTTTTTGTTCTTGGTGGTTGAGTTATATTTAAAATGCATTTTGGTCCAAACACATTAAGGATTTACATAAGAGTGAAGTCTGAGTTATTGTGAAAGACTAAAAGCACTTAGTCTTGTGCAGTACCCTTGGCAGCAGTCTTGGAGGTGAGCTTGCTGGGACGTGTTGGGCATATGGGGATAGCTGATTTTAGGGGTGTTTGGGGTTGCTGGGAAGTGCTGGAGAGTCATCAGATTTCCTTTGTGGAAATATCCTTGGGAATGGAAGTTGTGTTGAGTGGTTCACTGACAGAGTGGCCACTGCATGGAACAGGCTGATAAAATGGAAAAGGACAAATATTGGTTTGGATATTTTAAGAACAGCCTGGAAACACATCACATGAATTAGTGAATTTTATTCTGACAAAACTGGATGGGCATTGTTGCCTGTGCTTGAAGTACTGATATATGTGTATGTAAGGATGGAAATATACTTATAACAAATAAACTAGAAGGGTCTCATAATTTAAAGTCTATGGACTGTATAAACATGCTTGGAAGGAGCTAATAATAAGAATAAGCATTATAGCTTGTGGTCTCTCAAATAACTAAGCAACAGCCAAAACACACACACACACACACACACACACACACACACACACACACACACACACACACACACACACACACACACACACACACACACACACACACACACACACACACACACACACACACCATAGTTATGTAATGTATGATTTTAGTGAATCTAGACATAAAATATATAATCATCATATAAGATGAAGCAGTCTGCTGAATTTAGATATTAAAGACAGGATTTAATAACATGGGTTTGTGTATAATAACATTACGGTCTTAACTTGTCATAAAGACATATACTACATTGAACATCAAGGGGAAGCATGATGATTTTCTTATATAAATAAATATGAATAACAAGTCATGTAATTGCTTTAACTTGAATTGTAGTTTTTGTAACCCATCTTGACCATATATATATATATATATATATATATATATATACATATATATATATATATATATAATACTTAAGCAGTTACCAAGGTAACTAATGTCTTATACATGACATCAAACTGACAAAGTTGTTCAAGAGAAACAATAGAAGCCTGAACTTGAAATTTCACAGAATATAACTATCATATTCTGAACAAATAGTATTAAATTGACAATAGACACTCAGTTTTATAACATGGGCTTGTGTACAATAACACTACTGTTTTAACTTGTCATAAATGACATACACTATATTGAACATCAAGGGGAAGCATGATGATTTTCTGATATAAGTAAATGTGCATAACAAGTCATATAATTGCATTAACTTGAATTGTGGTTTTGTAACCCATCTTGACCATACATAATACTTAAGCTGTTACTAAGGTTACTAATGTTTTATACATTACATCAAACTGACAAAGTTGTTCAAGGGAAACAATAGAAGCCTGAACTAGGAATGTCACAGAATGTAATAATCATGTTCTAAAAAATAGTATTAAATTGACAATAATCACTCAGTTTAACCTTTGCTGATTATACAAAATAGAATGTTGTTATTCAAATCTAAAAACTTTCAGTATATGCCATAAAATGGCAATTTATGAATAAGGAAAGGGAACTTGTAATCATTAATCACAATAAGTGAATTTGTTGTTTATAACATATAATTTCACTCATTTTATAATAAGAAATGACAGATATGAAAATCCTTATGTGTAGGAAATGGGGGGGGGTGCACTGATAATTAAAATGCACTAACTTTCATCAATGTTCACATAAAACAAACTTGATGCTTTAAGTAAGATCGTAACAAACAAAGTGATTACTTAAATCCTGGCAAACAATTAAATATAACTTCTGATATATCCAGTAAAATACATTGTATTATAAACATTAGGTATAAATATTATTACCATCTATTTATATTAAGTAATACATTTTGAAATACTTCATCAATAAGGGTGAATATGTTAAATGACTGCGTGCTATAATCTTTTACTGAAGTTTTATATACGATACATCCTACTTTACTATGATTGAATTGTTTGTCATCTATCTTTCATGTAAATATTAATTGCTTATACAATAAGTAGACATTTTATATTGAATTAGAATTCTATCTAATCTACAATAGTACCATGTCTGTTCAAAATAATATAAATATAGCTATAGGCCTCACCTAGTCTAAAACTGGCACTGCTTAAAGGTATGTATGGAAAGTTGCGATAGCTTTCTTGAGGTCATAGACAGTGAGGTCATTATTTAATAACGTCCATTAAATTCATACCCCAGAGGTTTGCAGAGGTCACTATAGCAGTGTAATCTCTGGGAGCAGTTTATTAAAATATATGACTATCATCATTATTTTTTTCACTTTCCTCATAATCAAACACCACATACAGGTATAGTATAGGGTATGGTATGGTATAGTGGTAGTTTAAGTATAGTGGTAAAGAGGCATTCTGTGTCTATACATCTGATAGAATCAACTTATAATATGTATTTAATAACATTTTTTTTGTTCATTGTCAACCTGGTCTGACATCAAAGGGGTACACAGAAGATGGGTAACTTTTTAAGGGATTAGTGGTGAGGAGACATATATGATTCTAATATCAGTGGGGCAGCATAAAAGATGAGTATCATTTTTGGTGTAGCTTGACTGTTATGATTTTTGGGTATGCTTTATGTATCCTTGTAAACGTTTGTCTTCTTAGCTTATTGAGAAATACTATTTTATCAGCTTTGGACACGACTTATTTCTGCCTTGAAAGAAAGTAAGACTGAATTTCTTTCTTCAGTCAACATCTTTGATCATGCCATCATTGGATCAAATGGTTAGAAAAGAACTCTAAAAAAGCACTGTAGAATATCTAGAACCCAGTTGTTTCTGGGGACATAGCATCCCCCTGATCCCTGGCTTAATTAAAGCAATGTCTTTCAGTTTTTCCCAGTTAGGGGTTGCCACAGTGGATCACTGGTCTGCAGATTGATTGGCAGTGATGTTTTTATGTTGTCAAGTTGCCAGCCGGTGCCCAACCTTCACAGAAGTTACACACATACACACCCACCTAGCTGCATGCCTTTAAAACTTTCTCAGCCGCAGGGAGGACATGCAGACTCTGCACAGAAGGTGCTCCAGCCAAGAATCGAACCAGAGAACTTCTTGCTGTGAAGTGACACCGTACCACCGTGGCCTGACCCCTGGCTTAATTAATTTATTAAAGTGCAGAGTTAGACATTTACAGTCAGTTGAAAGGTTGGAGGAAGAGTAAGACAAAAAAAGAGTCATCTAGATGACCTGTGAAGGTTGAAGGATCAAGTAAGACATGCATGAATTATTACCTTTGTTAAATATAATACTTAATATTATGGAGTACTATTCTGTCTTTGACGTCATTATGGAATTTGCTTGCTTTCTGTGATTCAGTTTTCACAACTCCGTATGTGTATTTGTAAATATATAAAACATGAAAAGAAAATGAGGTGTGAATTTATTAAGAAGTGGAACTATATACTGACATTCAGGATTGGTTAACAGTAGCTTCCCCATCCATATCTGTTCGGGATCTACCACTGCTGTTGTAAGCTGATGAAAGGGGGAAAAATAGAGTAAATGATCCTGTCACCATAGGGATCTCTCTCTCTCTCTCTCTGTCCTTCTAAAATGACATCAGGGATTCAGACTGTAAAACAAAACATGCTGGTCATGGCAGCCTCCTTTTGGGGCATTTTTGGGTATAACAAATTAAAAAAATAATAATAAATACTAACCATTGACTTTTATACGGAGACATGAGGAATGCAGAAATGTTCAAGATATGCAGAGCAACATTTTTGTTCAGTTTTTTGGATGCAGTTTTCCTTTAAGACACGCAACGAAGAACCAGAAACTTTTCCTCATGTACTAAGTGACTGCACTGTAACCCAAGCTTACTGGACTGTGTTATAGCAGGGCACAGGTTTAAAACCCGGTAAGGGAAAATAGTATGGTAACTTCAGCAGATTAGATATATGTAGGTGTTACTGCACAGATGAATGCAGAAGGCATTAAACTCCAAACACAAACTTACCTAAACAATGCATCTCATATCAAAACAGCCTTGAGAGACAAATGCAGCAAAAAGGATTAGTAACAAGAGAAGAATGGTGACTCAGACTTCAGATTCCACTAAACTCAGTAAACAACTGAATACTAATGCCTGCCTTCATTGTTGGTAATCCCACTATATTTAATTTGGTTATTGATTAGATTAGAGGAGCACAGAGGTGTAAAAACTTTAGCTAGTGTCCATTTCTGTCTCACTAAATATTTAACTTTTATTCCTGCAAATATGTGCCTTTTAAATGAATTACACAACACGTGCAACTTTAACTTACAGACAGACACTGCAAATCTAAGCAGACATAAAACACTGGTGAAAATTAAATTATTTAAAGAAAAATAGACAAACAACACATTAAATAACCTCAAAATGCTGTCTATAGCTTTAAAATTAATTGAATTCATGGTCTAGTCTGAACTTTCATATAGGTCTGTCATAAATATTAAGCATACCATCTTGACTGCATAAAACTGTGTTTAGAAAACTGACAATGGACATTTGCTTGAAATTAGTTATTTTGTGAAAGGGAAATGTGCTACACAAATCAAACATGTAAAGATCTTCACCCTATTACCCTTGCTATTTGATATAATTACCCCTGAGGTTCTCATTACTTAGAGAAATGTAAAATGCTTGGTTTTGCACAAAAATTTGTGAATTCTGAGAAAAAAAACACCAATTTTGAAGCATAGTGCACAGATTAATACAATATGAGCTTTTGTGTTCCAACAGAAGAAATAATATCCTTTTCTTGTATGATAATAGGCATCCATGGCAAACATTTGTGATGCTCTCACCATCACAGACAGTGGTTTGTCTGAAAAACACAGCTGAAGGAAGATATTGCATTAATAGTCAGAGCTAGTAGAATTCCCATTTGGTGCAAAGAATTAAGGATCTCTTAAACTGTTTCCTGTGGACCCAATGTCCAGAGTTTGATTCCCTCCACCTCCATTGTCTAACTGTAACTCTAAACAAGTCACTTAATCAAGGTCCATGGAGATTAGTACTCTACCCCAGTCAACAAATATAAATAAAAGAAACTCTTAGATTTATGGTGTAGCCACAAAACACAGGAGGTCATTCTCAATCATGTTGTTGTTGTTGTGTCTTTCGACTTTTCCCGGTTAGGGGTCGCCACAGCGGAACTCCGGTCCGCTAATAATTGGCAGTTGATTTTTACATGCTGAGTTGCCAGCCCTAACGCACAACTTTCAACGAAGGTACGCCCATTCACCCATGTCTCCACACAGAAGACGCTCTAGCTGAGAGTCGAACCGGTCAGCGTCTTACTGTGAGGTGACAACGCTACCGCAGCATCACCACCGCGGTCATATCCTGCAAAAAATTACAATGCATTATCTAATCAAACATAGATATATACAAGGCCTTCCATCCTTATCAGTGAGTTGTGCAGCTATAATCCAGATTCAGCATTTGGCAAGTTCATCTCTCTGATGCTGAGCTCACTAAACACTATCTTCTATTGGAAATCACTGCTGGTATGCTTTCCAAGTATGTGTTTGCAGTGGGACTTTTCTTTTGAGAGATTTCTCCCTTCCTTACTTTTGTGCAGCTGTGGCATTAATAGTTTGGGGGAGTTTATGTAGGGAAAATTGTGCCCCTGCATAAAGCACTCATTTTTAGGTTCATAGGTTCATAGGTTCATACTAGGCTATCTGCCCTAGGGCATTTATAAGCCTAGCCAGAGTGTGTTTGGCTTTCGCCACCCATTTTAAATTAATTTTGCTATGCCCTTTTTTGAGGTTAGTATACTGTGCCTCTGTCTAACAGTGACACAGAAGTGATACCCGGGGTAAACCTACGATCTCCCATCCACTCACCAAGATTCCTCTTGAAGAGAGTCAATGAGGGACTCTCCCTAACCTGGACTGGGATTTTATTCCAGAGTGAAGGGAGCCTCTGGGTTATGAATCTGTCCCTCCAGCATGTCCTATTTATTTCAGTGCTGAGGTTCAAGTCTCTCGAGCGCGTAGCTCGATGGGATTTGGATTTTCTGAGGTGCAGCATGTCCATTAATTCCGGGTTGGACATGGCTTTATATGTTAGGCACAGATCGCCTCTGAGCAGGCGGTATGCCACTGAGTAGAGCTGGAGTTTCTTTAACCGGGCAGCATATGGCATCTGTTTGAGCCCTTTCATCCTCTTGGTGAGGTACTTTTGGGGTCTTTCCAGTTGCTGCAGGTGTCTGGTAAGGTACATCCCAAAAGGGGCATTGTACTCAATTATGGGCCTGATGAGGGATGAGTAAAGAGGCACGATGACCTCCCCGATCTAGATGTGAATCCCTTCATGATTAGGTGGGCTATATAAAATGTTTTTCTAACCACTTTGGCCATGTGGTTGTCAAATGAGAGATTGCTATCAACTTGGGTCCCCAGGTCCCTAATTACTTCTTCTGTACTTAATGGATTACCACCTATGTGGTAATTTGTGGGCACTTTGTTTTTGCCAAAGGGGATGACTATACACTTTTTGGCATTTAGCTTGAGGCCATGGCTCTGGCACCAATTGTCTGTTTCTATGAGGCCCTTTTGGAGGATGCTTGTGTCGGCTGGAGAGTTGATTATGGCACCCAGTTTGCAGTCATCTGCGAACTTGGTCAGACACAGTCCTTCTGTATTGGCCTGTACCTCCGAGAAATATATACCGAACAAGAGAGGTCCCAGGACTGAGCCTTGTGGGATGCCACTTGTAACAGGTTTGGAGTCTGACATGGCTCCAGCAATTCTAACCATGTGGGTTCTGTCCTTGAGCCAGTTTGCAACCCATCTAGTGACATAGGGGTTTATATTTAAGCTGGTGAGCTTATCAATAATGCCCAAGTGGGGTATTGTATCGAAGGCTTTTGCGAGGTCCAGGTAGGCTGTGTGGACCACCTTCCCCTCGTCAATGGCCTTGGTGACTTTTTCTTAGAAATTTACCAGGTTTAAGAGGCAGGATCTGCCCTTAACAAAGCCGAACTGGTTAGGATCCAGTGTCTGTAGGTCCCCAATATCTTTATTTATGAGGTCCATGATGATCCTTTCCATAGCTTAATGCTATTTGGTAGATTAAATCCCAACAATTTAACCCATACAGTCCTCATCAAGATAAACATCAAGGGATTCATGAGGGAGATTTAATTTATGTTATTTATTTACTTACTTATTTACTTATTTGTTTAATTATTTTTGATAACCTAGCAGGTGATCTGGACCAAAGATGTTTTTTCAGCAAAAAGCAAGACAGCATAGGGAATGACATCAAATGTAAGTCACACAAAGCATTATACAAAGCTGCAGATTGGTCATACATCACATGTGACAATCTTTTAAAGTGTACACTTTACTGCGTGCTATATGCTATAACATATATACATAAGGCAGCAAAACATAAAATTAATTTCAACATTCAGACAAAACAGAAAACACTATTATTATCATAATGATAGTTTCATCAATCAAACAGCGGGAAAATTCATATTTTTAACTGATATGGGTATGGGTATATGCTGCAATGGGTTTCCTAGTTATCCAATAGCAAAACAAGAACACTTGCTTTCATTAATGTTTCATTAACATCTTCTTGAATTGCTTGATATCATTTAGCTGTGTTAATTCCTGTGGGAAGGTGTGCCAACATGGTGGAGGCAATTTTGATGAGGCATTTTCACCCATAGCTTTGCTGTAGGAATACCTTATCAAGGTGATGGTGTTACCTGTATTTGAATGGTATGGATAACTAGCTTCTGTGTGTGTCTGAGTTTTGAGGCTGGGGTGTAGAATAGGAAAACTGTACAAGTCTGAATGTAGTGCAGTTTAGTAAAATACTGCCTTTGCAGTTATATGTAGCCACTTAGCCCTTTGTGTGACAGTGATGAACTCTTGAGCTTGCTAGACTAATAAATAAGGAGATTCTGTCAATTGCTACCTGTAGAGTGTGTGTGTGTGTGTGTGTGTGTGTGTGTGTGTGTGTGTGTGTGTGTGTGTGTGTGTGTGTGTGCACGCACATGTGAGTATCAAGGTGTGTGTGTTCTGAGGTGAGCTTAGGACACATATTCGTGGACAATATTCACCTTTAAACAATAATAGCTGGATAGCTATAACCTTTCTTGCTTCTTGGAGGAGCAGTTTCAATATTTGTATTCTTTTCTAAGTTTAGTTAACATTGAATAATTCTGGGGATCATTTGACTAAAAAATGTAAGCTGCTGGTCAAATATAATAACCAAATATTTTTGTTGTGATAGAATAGGAAAGGATTTCCATTGTTGGTCTGTTGGATTCTTTATACAGTTATTCTGAGTGCCAAATATCATTACAGTATTTTTATTGGTTTTAAAAAATAAAGTACATGGATACACAGATCTTAAAAATGCTGTAATTTATAAGTCAGCCATACAATGCATTATTAACATAAATACAGTGAATATTAAATTCTTGGAATGTATAATATACACACATATACATATATGTATGCAATAAGTCTAGTACAACTTTGCTTTGTTCTGATTTGCATATTAGTTTGTGGTTCGGCAATTCAAGCCAATGAAGCTGTTTTAGGGCTAAGCAGTAATGCATTCTGTTTTTTGAGCTAGTGGCAATTTTTTTCTATTTTATTGTTACACTGGTTTAGTTTACTTCACATGGAAGCTTGAACATTAAGCAGTACTGGGAAGCCATATAGTAAAGTGGTAAGTAAGACCATAGAGGCAAGGAGTTTCCTGGATTCTTCCTTATAGAGTGTATCTAATTTTTGGTGAGGTTTTTTTGATAACCTGTTGTACATGTAAGTCAAATTTCCAGTTATTATCAGTTGTCATGCCTAGTAGCTTGGTATATGGGGGATAACTTCTATAGGGCTGTTATCAGAGGATGTTATTGAGAAATTTTGTTTCAGATGTGTAAGGGTTTTTAGGAGGAATAATAGCAGGCTTGCTTTTTTGAATTGAGTAGTAGCTGGGAGTTTTTGAGCCAGCTTTCAGCTGATGAAAATAACTCTTGGGTGAGACGTTGTAGAGTAATTAGGTTACTGGCTGAAATAATTACTGTGGAGTCATCAGCATATTCTATAAGGGATGTTTGACATTTGGTGGAATGTAGGTTGTTGGTAAATATGTTAAAAAGCAGTGGCCCCAGTTTATATGCCAAAATGAAGACCTCAACAATCTGTGAAGTCCTCAGAGTATAGATAATGTACATTTTGTTGAGAGAAGGTAGCTGAAGTAACAAAGGACCATTGTGAAGATGCTGTCTCAGCACCTCCAATAGGAATTGTCAGAGTTTTCCTAGAAGACACAGGCCATGAAGCTTGCACAGATGCCCCTGAGGCTCCATAAAACTGGTTGCTAACTGCTAATGGTGACTGCGAAGTTTGTGTGGATGGATGGATGGATGGATGGATGGATGGATGGATGGATGGATGGATGGATGGACAGGATAGCTAAATTCAGATCACCAGCCAAGCTTACAGTGATTTGATCCTGATTAAAATCAACTATATAAAGATATATGCAATAAATAGAACACAGTCAATACTGAGGGGCTATACAATGATTAATGAAAAAAAGTTTCAGCAACAGTGTCAGTTGTAAAGTAGAACAATCAAGTTTATCCATTAGTAATTCACTTTCATAGATCAATTTAATTGATTTTCTAAAAATGATGGCTGATCCTCTTTTTGAATACATAGTACAGCTTCTTAAAATGTAAAACATTATTATCCAATTCTCTCTTTCAAGCTTAATTTCTTGAAATGAAAGGATCTATGATCCTCTTGGTTGGGACTGATAATGGTGCTGCAGCACAAATCACCTTGCAATGATGAGCAGGTTTGCACTTCCTAAAGGATAGCATCTCACTAACTTACAATTTTTTATGAGTATGAATTGCTCTATTGTTCAGCTGCAAAAATTTCACAGCAAAACTCATGCCAGCTGCTTTGTAGCACAGGTACGAAGAGGAACACACTCGGGTACTGAATCCTCCATCTCAGGACACCCTGACACCCAATACAAAGCAGAAACCTGGGATAGTTTGGCGAAGGCATTTACTAGTGTGACTAGTATCTGCCACACTAATGAACAGTGTCATCACCACTATTACATCATTTACAGGAGAACAGGAGAAAGAGAGATACCCTTATACCCTTAATCAGTGGATTAGGAATTGCCAGGTGGGGAACACCCTGCTGATGTGTAAGCATGATTTACATGTATTACCGGAACATACTCAAGATGGCTATGGTAAACACTGGTATTCATAATTGTTTTTTCTTTCTCCTTTTCTCCACAGCTGCAGAAGAGAGGACCTTGAATGTCAGGTCCCATGCTAGGTGACTGGAGAGGATGAGACAAGTATGTGGTAAGTAAGACTAATTATATAAAGTACTTATACTGCAGCCTTAACAGTTATGGATGGATTATTAGCTATATCATACTTTGTTATGATTTTGGAAATGAATATCTGTACAGTAACTTTCCATACTACTTATAGGATCATAGGAAGTTACTAGGCTATTGGCCCTGAGGCCCTTATAAGCCTAGCCAAGAGTTTAGCCCATGTTTAGACAAGTCAGCACCTGATACCACTGTCCAGGAGGGACACAGGTGAAATCCCAGGGATACATTTTATGTTTCCCATCCAGTTATCCAGGTTGCACTTAAAAAGGGGTAAAGAGGTACTCTGCTTGACGTGGAGAGGGAGTCTGTTCCACTGATGGGGGAGTCTCTGGGACACAAATCTGTCCTATCAACAAGTGCTAGTGATGTCACAAAGCAGGTTGAGGCCACGCATGTGGGTTACTCGAGTGGAGCTTGACTTGTGGATATGCAGCAGTCCTATCAAGGTGGTGTCTGAGATCACCTAGTATGCCAGAGAGAGGTCACCTCTGAGGAGTCTGTATGAACCTGAGTAGAGGGATAGGACATTTAGCCTATATGTGTATGGTAGATTTTTGAGGCCCTGGATTCTCCTGGTGAGGAACTTCTGTGGTCTCTCTAGCTGCTGCATGTGCTTTGCTAGGTACATGCCAACTGGGGTGTTGTACTCAATAATGGGCCTTATAAGGAATGTTATGACCTCCTTGTCCCTGGATGAGATACCCTTACTTATGAGGTGAGACATGTAGAAAGCTTTCTGTACAATGGAAGTAATATGGTGGTCAAAACTCGGGTTGCTATCAACCTGGGTGCCAAAATCCCTCATGACTGAATACATGCTTAGAATGTTATTATTAATGTGATTATTTGTGGAGATGTCACTCTCCCCAAAGGGGATGATGATGCAATTTTTGGTATTCAGTTTGATGACATGTTTTTGTCACCAGTCATTTGGGTGAGACCCTCTTAAAGGGTGTCCACATCAATAGGGGAACAGATGACAGATCCCAGCTTACAGTCATCTGCAAACTTGGTCAGCCATAGCCCACTGGTTTTGGCCTGCACCTCAGAAAAATATATCCGAAATAACAGAGGCCCCAAGACCAAAGCCTGGGGTACTCCGCTCATTATGGGTTTACTACTTGAGGTGGCTTCCACTATTTTGACTAGGTAGGTTCTATCAGTGAGCTAGTTAGCTACCCATTTGGTAACATATGGATTGACATCTAGTTGAGAGAGTTTGTCTATTATGTCTGAGTGGAGAATAGTGTTGACTGCTTTGGCCAGGTCATGGTAGGTGGTGTGCATCATCTTCCCCTCGTCCATGGCTTTGGTGACTGTCTCAAAGAATTCGACCAAATTTAACAGACACGGCCTCCCCTTGATGAAGCCAAACTGTGTGGGATCGAGTGTTTGGAGGTTGCCAATGTTCTTGATAATGAGGTCCATGATATTCCATTCCATGGCCTTGCAGATCAGGCTAGTTAGGCTGATGGGTCTATAATTTCCCAAATCAGTGGACACTCCACGTTTGTGCAGAGGGATGACAGCGGCTGTCCTCCACTCAGCTGAGATGAAGCCGGTATTCAGGCTTTTGTTGAATAGGGCGCCTAATGGTGCTGCAAATTCCTGCCTGAGTTTGTGTAGGATGCAGCCTGGGATGTTATCGGGTCCCATGGAATCTGTACTTTTTGCCTTTGAGAGAGCAATGATTATTTGTTCCCTTGTAAGGGAAGGGGGCAGGTACTGGAGATGTCCTGATTTACTGATGGGGGGGATAGAGGGGTGAAGTTTTCATTGAATGTGTCAGCCAGCAAGTTTGCTATATCTAGCATTTGTATAGGTGGTGTTCTTGACCACCAGTTCTGAACAGATCTGGGTGCTTCCTTTGAGATTGTGGACATATGTGAAGAAGGCCTTATGACTGTCTATAGTAGATGTGGCCAATTTGGACTTGAAGTTTGCTTTGGAGGATTTCACTAGTGCTCTTATTTGCTTGTTCAGGCTAAGGAGACATTGCTTCCAATTGGGCACCTGCTCCTTCTTGGTCCTGGACAGCAATTTTTTTCCTTTTGTTATAGAGTTTATTTATTGCAGATGTCCACCAGACAGGTTTACTCTTCCTTGCAGAGGATGATTTAGTCCTGTCAGGTATTCCTGATTCCATGCATCTATATAAATGCTTGTATAGTGCTTTGGTTTAGTTTGAATACTGGTGTGATTTCCTAGAAAAGGGAGGCTGTAATCAGCTTTGCAGAAGCTTTTTTGTTTGACCCTAGCTAGTGAGGGATTGGGTGAGATGGTGACTTCGAAAGTGACCGTCTTATGGTAGGATCTTACCAGATAGGAGGATACTGCAGGGGTGCTGCAGTGGTTACTCATGCTGGTTAATACCAAGTCCAAGATATTATCACCAATTGTGAGGGTATTAACTAGATGTTCCAAGGCATTTGCATTGACAAAATCGAGGAATCTCTGGCCATTTGTGTTCTGGCATGAGTAGTTCTTTCAATCTATGTTTGGGTAGTTGAAGACATCCAGGGTCAGGGTATTCTGCTGAAAATCCAGATTTAAGAATCACTGTTTTGCCCAGGTCATCGTAGGGTTCATGGTTGTCTGACAAGTACTTAATGTAGACGTCAGTAAATAAATTAGTGTTGAAAAGTTAACTGAAATCCTATGCAACTACGCACGTGTGTAATGGCAACATTTGCAATATATTCCTAATAATTGGGTCTTTGTACACCCAATATGTAATGACATGTCCAGATATCCTGCTCTAAAAGGTGAAGAAGTGTGGTCTGAAACGCAAAGCAACAGTTGCACATTCTCAGATAACAGTGACCATGAGTCTATAAAGTGTAAAACAAAAGTGTTTGCATTATGTTGTATTCCAATGGAAAAGTACATTATTACAGTAGACACTGCTTGAGAGTTCTAATAACACACTCCCTAAATATACAGATCATCTGATTACAATACTTTGTTAGCTTTTCATCAATAAAAACTACAGCACTGTTATGTAATCATCATTCTAGAATTTAAAATGCAGACCACCACACGTGTGGCGTCAATGGCCTGCTGCTATGTGTAATCACTGTACATGTAGTCCAAATACTAAAGGAATTTCATAGCAGTTGTTATTGTTTAAAGCAGATTGTAAAAGAACACAATAACGTTATTTTTGAAAGCTTGTTGTATAATGAGTGAAGTTTCTAATGTTCCCCTTTTTTCTTTCACCCCACCCCATATCTTCATTTTGTTATTTATGTATTATTTATTTTATTATGATGTATTTGTTATTATTATAATATAATTTCTTTAATAATATTTTACTTTATCTCACTTTTTATTACCTCATGTTTTTTTTTTCTTATGCATTATTTTATCATGTGTTTATGCTAACTTTCATAATGTATCATTATGTTTGTATTAATATTATTTAACCTTTTTTATAATTTTTGTTATAATTGTTTTCTTATTGTAAAATCTTTGATTTTGTTTCATGTTTTATTTAATTTTAGTTCTTGTTTTTTCTTTATGTTATTACTACTGCACAGCAAGGTAGGCCAGTTCCTGCTGATCCACTTACGCTCACTCCATCGCCTGCAGCACCAAGGCCCAGCATTTCTGGGCTGCCATCTGGTGGTATCCCCCCTGCTGCCTCTGCCCTACCTGCAGCCTCAGTTAGCTCTGCCCTAAGGGCCAGGAGTGTGGTCCCCCATAGGAGCAGAGGCAGGGAGGGTGCCTACATCACCCATGCAGAGTTGCCAGATGTGATGCGTAGTATTGTGCTCCAGACTGTGGGCACACACCTATGTTGGATGAAGAACATGCTATCCATCCTTGTACAGCAGACAGGCCATAGGCTAAGATGTCAGCCACTGCAGCTACCAGTACAGTGATGGAACAAGCTGACAGTCCAATGGTTGAGGACTTGAATCACACTGTTACCATGCTGATGTCCATGGGACCTTGATTCCCTACCCCACTCCATCCAAAGTGTTCACTCCCTCTTATGTCATTCACCAAACCTGTCCTTGTCTTGTATGTCTTGTCTGCTTGCAAATGCTTCCTCACCTTCCCACCCTGCCTGTCCCAGACTTGCCTATGTTCCTCTCCAACATTCCATTCTCTCTTGTAAAGAAAAAAATAAAAAGGGCACCTGTCTCCCAGGAAAAATCTCATCCCATGCATACTTCTCCACTTTGCAGATGTGTCTACTTGACACATCTAATGTGGTCCAATTGGCTTCACGACATAATTATCTTGTTGTCACCCCTGTCTCTCTCTCTGGAGGTGGCAGTCCAAATTCAGTTTAAAATGTGTATATGTGCACAATTGTTGCTGTTGAAGAAATGGATAGCTATGGTTCTTCCCTACACCCTTCCTGCACATTCCTACCTTCCAGTCACTTTGTTTTTCACCCTGCTTGCTTCCCGTTTCACCACTGTCCTATCATCCCCTTTTCTTTTCTTTAAAGAATTATAGCACAAGGGTGCACAATGCTCACCATCGCTAAGCAATATTAAGAGGCAGTAATAGCTGGGAATATATAAAACTATAGTACATACTTGTAAAAGTTATGCCACTACCCTGTTTCAACCCCGGTACCATTGGACCTCCATGACAATGCATTAACCCATCAAGACTCAGACTCAGTTAATAAAAAGCTGTATTCTAAAAAATATATAGTAATTACCATATTTTCTCAATTAAGCGCATTTGTGTGATGCTGCACATTGGGCAGCATAGCTCAGCAAAGTAAAAAAAATCATTATTATGTAGTTTTATTCACTCACACCTGTACAACACATGTGGGGAGATGTGTAGGGCATTAGACATGGGTGCAGATTGCCCTAGGTTCTACTCCAGGGCATGCATACATTATTTAGATTATTTTGGGAGTGCAGCTGACAAAATTGAACCCTAGCTGGACTGCACTTTTTATGAACTTACATTTTTCATAGATTTATACCAGTTGCATGTTGGTTACCATTGTACAAACATATGCATTTGTTTTCAAGTGTGTGTGCAATGCTAGACAGCATACAACATTACATTGAATCTCAATTTTTACCTTATGGCTATTGTTGGGAAACGCATGCTGTTTCACGTGTAATGCTTTATGGCCTATTACACTGTAACTATTTGAACTGTCACCCTGTATTCTGTGTCACATCTTCCCCATTTAATGTGTTTTATGCAGTGTCTGAGTGCTGGTGCGCACAAATGGGAAGAAGTGGTAACACAAAACATGGAAGCCATTACCATAGGCTGCAATACAAAGTTTTAACACACAAGGCCACTCAGAAAGTTGAGAATCAGCTAACCTAAAGCACGATAAAAAAAACTGTTAACTGGTATGTAACCACAGCTATATAAACACCTGTAGCTTCGTTAAGTGTTATGTGGGGTGTGATCCTGGTTTAGCTTACTAGAATAGGACCTCACCTCACATTTGCGGTCCAGATGGTACCAAGTTTAAAAATAGCATTATGCGATTATTTACTTTTTCCTTTGCATATGTGTTCCTAGTTTGGAATGCTGTTTTACAGCAACATATTTCTTCCACATTAAGTGTTTATGCACAGAGCGCACCGTCGAGTGGTAAAAGTTATACAAAATAAATGAATAACCTGCTCTATGCTATTGCCATTGCTTAGCAACAATGCACCATGGCACAAGTCTGACTTTAATAGGACTGCATGTGACCTTATAGTAGATGACATCAGCAGGTCCTGTGGGGGACAGGAGGTTGGTGGACTACTAGACACAGATGTATTTTGCAAGCAGAAAAACAATGTGAGCTTCCAAGGCAGTGGTGAATACACAGTTACAGTATTTGCAATGGAGACACACACACACACACACACACACACACACACACACACACACACACACACACACACACACACACACACACACACACACACACACACACACACACACACACACACACACCAAGTTAGCTACAGTGAGATTAGAACCCCTACCTAACTAGGTTTACAGACTAGAGAATACAACATTTAAGGCATGCACCACAGCACAAGTCTGACTTTAGCTGGACTGCAGGTGGTCTTACAGCAGACTACATCAGCAAGCCCTGTGGGGAACAAGAGGCTGGAGGATTGCTAGACATGGATGTTTTTTGCAAGCACAAAATGAAAGCAAGTTTCCAAGGCAATGTTGGACTCACACTCCCAATAATCTTTATGGAGACACACACACACACACACACACACACACACACACACACACACACACACACACACACACACACACACACACACACACACTATTACTACTACTACTACTACAGTGATAACCAAACACCTACCTAAGAGCACAGCCTAATGAACTAATGAATTAACACAAGCACAACTACACAAGTCTGATTTTAACATGACTGAATGTGAACTTATTTTAAATTACATCATCAAGGGATGTAGGGAACACCAGCTTGGGAGGCCTGGATAGGCACATCACTCACTAGTGTCATCTGAGGCTAGTACCCTAACAGTAATATACTGTTTAGAAGCCATAGCTGTGTAATATCACAAGTCCATTATTGACCCTATTTGGATGTCTTCCTTTGGCAGTGCACGCCTGTGAGCACTACTTTATTGCTGTGTCCATAAGGGAGCACACATCATTATTACATCTTCATTTTTTGTTAGATATATGTGTTGAAGAATTAAGGAGATCCCATGATTGTACTGATTGTTGTTGAGGTTGGTTATGAGGAAACACATATGGATGTTTATTAACTGTCTGTACAGATAGTTATACTGTGCCCTCAGTTTGCAATGTTTCCACATATTGGAAATATAGAACAGTAAGGACACAGATATATGTATGTGATGCCATAGTTAGCATATCGCTTATCCTCATATTGCATAACATCTGCATAAAGCCATAATTAATATGGTGAATGTTGAAATATTGCACTTATAAACCTAAAATGTTGATGGAATAACAGGTTTTGCATTAGCATGCATTTTCTGAAGGGTATGACATCCATAAATGAAATGCATATCAGTATTTTCTGATTTAATTCTCAATGATGGGTAACAGAGTACAAATATAATGTTACAATATGGACATTCCTCATTAATCTGGACAGTTTAGAGCAAGGATAGGCATGGTGAAAATGCAATGAGTATTGCACTAGACCTACATGCATGCACTTTTCACTCTTTTACCTGTTTGCATGATGTTAAGCAGTGCACAAACGAAAGGCACATTGCTAACATCCACTCTTCCTATTATGTAATGTATACATCTTACTGCAGCCTTCTTCTCTCAGTACTCCAGGCCGTGATTTCACAATTGCTATGGGTAATCTATAACTGCTATCTATATAATTCCTTTTTCTGCAGTTTTGTGCTTCACACAATAGATTTAAGCATTATTAAACTGTTTTCAACATGCTATGCATTGCGCAAATGTGTACTAAAATATAAAGATGAAAACTTTATGGTACACAGAGTCACAGTCTGCTCAAAGCACAAAATATAGGAAAAACACCTCCAAAACCTCAACTTACATCAAGATTAGAATCCAAAACACCATCAATGCTTCATCAAGCAGGATGGCTGCCATAGTCCTTTTGGCCACAGAAGCTGCTTTATAAATGGGGGTCATTCCTCACACAACCACCTTCATATAAACTGTACACTGCTATCAAACTATTCACAATTCATTGTACAAGTACTTCTATGACTTAAATTTGAACAGAAACCAGTTAGTAGACACAATGCCTGTCAAACATATTATTATACCTATACAATCTCTCTGTCTTACAATCCGGTGTTTGAGTCTGGGGGGGGAGAACTCATTCAGAAACTGCAATAGAGTGGAGTCAATTCCTAACCTCTCTCTTGCATATAGGTCTATATCATTTGATTGGATATTTAATTGAATGAACCACTATTTGTTGTCAGTAAAAGCTCAATTAATGGAATTATCATTTAAGCAAAACATTTCCTAGGGAAAAAAAAAACAATGAGCCAGCAAATGGCCGTAACAAACACAACAAAATGTTAAACTCTGCAAAGTGGGGGAATTCACCCCCCCAGACCCCCCAATGCAGGGGCTTTGTCCCTCATACCTATGCTAGCTAAATATACCAACTCCAAGACTGCACTACAGTGGGGAAAAGGGCAAATTCCTGATGATGGCCAACCACATCCTTGCTCTAAGAAACATTTCACTTAAATGATCATTTGCTTAATTGAGCTTTCACTGAATTGGGTTCGATGAATAACAATTCACTCAATTAAACATTCAATCAAGTGATATAGACCAAATCTAACAGTATTCAGCTGTGGTTGGATTCTCTATGAGTGTTTCATGCCTGATGCATAACAATTACATATGTTAACATTGTAGTAATTTAAGTGTGTGTGTGTACTAGCATGTTAACTTAAGATATCTAAAAAAGCACCACTATATATTTGCATACTGTAACAAGGTAAGACATATACAAGGCTATGTCATAATAGTGTTCAACACTACAGTCTAGTTTCAGGCCTTACCTTTCATATGCATTGGCTGACATAGCATTAGTTCTGGGATGACTCTGTCTGATGCAAGCAGTACACAGCCAATACATGTATAGATAAAGGTTGTGCGAGTTGTCTGTCATCAATTTTAATATATGTATGTGAACATAAAGAAGATGTTAGACCCTAGGTGGTCAGTGCATGTGCTATGTGTTGTCTCTTAGCCAAAGCAAGGGCATATACTGAGCATGCCTACATCTACCTACAGAGAAAGCAGCTGGGGGTTCCTCCTCTAAGTCCTCCGGGCATTGGTGGGGGCGATGTGTGCTGTTCCCCCTTGCTGATCATGCTGCAGCTGTTTACAAAGGTCAGATTGTGCAGCATAGCGCAAACTGTGAAAATCTGTGTACATCTACTTGACGTTTACTGCAAGGCTCCACCACATATATCTAGGCACTAGAACTGTGAGTTCAGAACCCCAAACACATGCTATGTGATCTTCCAAGTTTGTGCGTGTGCCTCATTATGGGGTTATTCTGTGGGTGTGTGTGCATTTCTGATTGGTGTCATCATCCACAGTTCCAGGGCATAACCGGCATCCCCCAGTAAATGGACCTGTGGGATGTCCCCCTAGCAAACATCTGGTACAGCTGTGATGTAGGAGTCATGATAACTGTCAGGTTCACCAGCACACACATTCAAGATGATCCCCTGGGCATTGCACATGACTTGGCAGCTGATGGAGTGATATCCCTTGCGGTTGATGTAGATTCTACCCTGCTCACCAGATGATCACTTGATGTATACATGAGTGCAACCTATGGCATTGGCACCCAGTACCTAAGGGTAGTGTGCTACATGACAGAAGTGTTGCATATTACTGGTCCTCTCCTCAGCATTGAGAGGAAAACATATCTGTTCACTGGCATGTAGGAGTATAGCATCTAGGAACTGATGCAGTATCCTGGATGGGGTCTATATTAATACACCGAACATTTGAAATGTCGAGTGTTCTAATATCGAACAGTTTTCAGAGAACGCTGAAAATATCGAAGAAACAGGAAACCAAATTCTTTCAAGAATTTGGTTGTCCATTTCTGTTGCTTCGGTATTTTCAGTGCTCTGGTGGAAAGTTACGGGTTGGGTTCAGCTAAGTGTGTGATTGTGTGGACGTGTGGGTTAGGGCGGGTTAGGTGAGTTAGGGTTAGGGTGTGGGTCAGGTAAGTGTGCGATTGTGTGGACGTGTGGGTTAGGGCAGGTTAGATGAGTTAGGGTTAGGGCACAGGTGAGGTGACTGTGCGATAGTGACGGACCTTAGGGTTAGGATTTGGGATAAGGTAAGTGGATAGTTACTGGTGTATGTATAGTTTAGTGTAGGGTTAGATGTAAGAGTTTAGGTGTATGTGTGTGGATCGCTGTTTGTTTGGTGTGCTTGTGTTGTGTGTATGTGTTTTGGAACAGCAAATGTTTTCCCTAGGAAAACATTTGCTGTTCCGAATGTTCGTGTTTTGTATTTTCGATTGCTAGGGTTCGATATTAGAACACTTGACATTTTGAATGTTTGGTGTTCTAATATAGACCCTCCTGGATGTTGATGCCTGTGACACCCCCATTATATCCCCAGCTGGTCTTTGAAAAGTACTTGTAGCTAATATTCTAAGGGCTACACATACCTTAATTTCCACTGGGATAAGTTCCCTATGGTTGGCTCTGACTCTGAGTTGAGGCTGGCAGAGCTCACAGAGTTCTTGTGATGTTTACCTGTCCAGCCTGTAGTGCTCTACAATTTCCAGCTCATGTAGCACCTGGTAGATCACCCTAGGCCTGAACAATCTTCTCGTTCTTGGCCTAGTCCTATTGTCATCAGCACCAGCAGCATTGACTTCAGCTTCAAGCATATACAGATATAGAATAGCTGCAGCAGCCCCTAGCATTATGTCAGTTAAAAGTTTCAAGTGTCTACTTCAATGTTGTTGAAGTATCGAGGGAAAATCAGACTGTAGGCTGCATGCATACTTTATACATTTCTTGATTAGGACAACCATCTGGTATTGGCTGCTTTAAATGACAGTCACCTGCTTAAGATATAATTGACAGGATTGAGAACTTCTGCTGCAGTGCAAAGTGTTGTGCTCTTTGTACCAGCAAGCGGCAGAGTGCAGCTATTCATACTGACAGCAAATCATGTAAACATTTAATAATGTCATCCCTATTGTTGTGATGCATACAAAATATGATAATTATGGATAATTGCATTTCATTTCTATGCTGTACAGTGCCAGCACAGTATGATTAAAAGTTAGCATAGCCTGTACTTGAACCCTGGGCTATCTGCACCCTAGTGCAACTCCTAACAGTCATTGTTACAGGACTAGAGGGGATTAGTTGAGCACAACCCACTTAGCAGGTTTACAAGATGCTCAGAAGTTCTCATCAATGGAAACACACACGTGTAGGAGCTTACACAGAGTGTACAGCACTACATGGTCCCTACTTTTTGTAATTCAGCAAATCCACTAATTTTTTACATCATTTACATAATAAGCATGCTGATAGCCTGGAAACTACATGAATAGTAGCTGTGTAAGCTGGGCAATGGCACAGGTGCATGGATTTAAAGGTACAATGCAGGGTATTATTGTAATTGCTCTGACAATATATCATATCAAACTTTTAAATAGCAT
The DNA here is from genome assembly GCF_019279795.1 of Protopterus annectens. NCBI lineage: Eukaryota > Metazoa > Chordata > Ceratodontiformes > Protopteridae > Protopterus > Protopterus annectens. The sequence goes on along the minus strand of NC_056743.1, from coordinate 1,043,281,698 downwards.
TTGTATTATTTATTTTAAGTTTGTGCAAAAATAAAAATTATAATATTTATAGTGATTTGACACATATTCCTGATCCTTTTGGACATCCACGACCAGTGTATACCTGTTTTTACCTTTTTATGGGCATTCTGTCCATATTTCAGGACTTCTGTATGAGCTTGTGTCTGTGTAGGTTCCTGTATGGGGAAAATTTTCTCGTACACTAAGTTTGAGTTACTACGTGATGAAACATTTCCCATAAGGTACATTTGGTTAGGGACATATGGCTCAAGGGAAATTCAGCTGCAAAGACATAGCTTTTACAAATTAACTTCAGGCACAAAGAAACATACATTATTTCCCCTGCCCCTAAGTAGTTGGTTATTGAAGCTGTGTGCATAGTGCTGCAGTTTCTCTGTGCCCACAGCCAATCTACAGCAGCCATGTGTCTCTGCAGCTGAATTTCACATCGACCATGTGTCCCCAGCCAAATGTACCACTGGAGAATACTTAGCTGCCTAGCAGCCTCAAATCCTAATAAGTGGGAGTCCACATTCAGTCCCTAGTAGCAACAGTCTGATGCACACGTAAGCAATGGTTGATTAAACTCTTCAGAGCTAAAAGAAACATACAGGATTTCCCATCTTTTGACATTAATGGCTAGAAAATTAAGCATCAGACTGCGCTTACGTGTGCTTATTAAAAGCTAAAGGGTGCCTAGTGGCACAGAGGATAGTGTTGTCACCTCACAGCAAGGGGTTCCTTGGGTCAATCCTTATCTGGGGTGCCATCTGTGTGGAGTTGGCATGTCCTCCCTGTGTTCACATGGGTTTCCTCTGGGTGCTCTGGTTTCCTCCCACATTCCAAAGACATGCAGTATGTGGACTGGCCACTCTAAGCTGGGCATAGTTGTGACTTTGCATGCAAATGTGTGGTGTGGAAGAACTGCCAGTGCAGACCTAGCTACCCAGCGATATATATCTTGGCTCTAAATGACCATCACTGTTGAAGTGACACTTGACCCCATGTGTAAAAAAAGTGGGAAAAAAGGGGTTGTGGATGGGTGGAGATAGCATCTTCAGATTTATAGGTTCATAAGTTTATAGGTTGCTACTAGGCTATTGGCCCTAGGGCCTATACAAGTCTAGCCATAACAATTCCCTGGCTATTTCTTCCCACACTATTTACTTCCCTGGACCCCTGTCTAGCAGGGTGACTGACATGATCTCAGGGGTGAATTTCCTTTCTCCCATCCAATCGTCAAGGTTCCTTTTGAAGAGGATCAAGGAGGTGCTCTGCTTGACATGTATGGGCAGTCTATTCTAAAGTCTGGGGATTCTCTGGGTCAGGAACCTATCCCTCCAGCATGTTTTGTTTATTGTGATGACAAGGTTTAGATCCCTGGAGCGTGTGGTTTTGAGGGATTGAGATTTCTTTACGTGTAGCATGTCCAACAGCTCTGGGTTTGACATGGCCTTGTATGTTAAGCAGAAATCGCCTCTGGGTAGATTAATATGCGACATAGTATAGCTGGAGTTTTTTAAGGCAGTCAGCATAGGGCATCTGCTTTAGGCCTGTGATTCTTTTAGTGAGGTATTTCTGCAGCCTTTCCAGTTGTTGCAGATGTCTTGTGAGGTACATGCCAAATGGGGCGTTGTATTCTATAATGGGTCTAATGAGGGATGAGTACAGTGGGACAATGCTTTTGATAATACTTTCTACAATACTTCAGATACTTTTCTGTTATAGTAAAGGGAATGTGGTATATCTGTGTTTGCTATCATAATTGTGGTGAGATGGGATATTTTTTGTTGAGCACTAAATATCATGATGTTGGATTTTTGTGCACATACAATAATGTGTTACTAGTGGATCAGTTTCAAACAGAACAGAAGTCTTCTTGGAGTTTGATTTGTAGCTCAGTTTTCTGCAATAATGACTTCTATAACATCTACAAAGAGAATGCAATTGAAGATATTTAGATAAAATGGGAGATTGTTTATATAAAGAGTCAAAATAATGGATGGACCAGTATTGATCCTTATGGAACACCCTTGGAGATAGTTTGTGTCTCTGAGTGGGAATTACAGGCATATATTATGAATAATCTTTTGGACAGAGAACTTTTAAACTAAAGTATGATATTATCAGAAAATCCAACCTTTTGTAATTTCCAGGAAAATACATTATAGTCAAAATTTTGAAAGCTCTTTTATGGTCTTGGAAAATGGTACCAGTAAGGATTGTTGTAAAAGGAAAACAGCAGTCCAGTCTATGAGATGTAGCTTTTTAGCAAAAATAATATTGGAAAAATCTAGAATATAACAGTTGTAATATATGCAGGTGGGTCTTTGAGTATGTTTAGGGACCATTTGGATAATACTAGGCGATTATTGTTTAGGAACTGTGGCAAGATTAGAATATCCTTTATTTATCAAGCATATTTGTAATTATTACTTCTATACTGGTATATTTAGATGTAGTTATATTTGATCCTGTGCCTTTGTTTATGATTTGTTTAAAATTCTTCAGATTTAATCATCTGTTTAAATGACCTTTCACTGAACCTAACAGTTAATAGTAAGCTACAATCTTTCCCTCATGCTGGGGATATAACCTTGTTGTGTTGTGTTAGGCAGCTGATGAAGACTGCACTTCAAGAAACCTGATACCTTTGACACTTAACCTGTTTCTGGCCTTTGCAAAAACATCATTCATTAATTAATTTAAGTTAGCAGTATTATGCAATTAAGGAAAAGGGGCTTCATAATGTATCACTGGATTAAAAAAAAAATATCGCAGTCTAGAGATTTTGAAAATAAAGAATAATTCTGTGCTCTGCTCTTCTGAATATAATGTGAACAGAGAGTACATTGGTGGAAGGAGAAAGCTTAGATGAAAAATGAAGTTAAATCAACTTGGTCAACACATCACCCTATTTTTGGAGAAGAAATAAAAATAGCAACAACTGATTTCACTACTGTAGAAAACGTTACACTCTATATATGTTAAAGTAAGATTAAATAAACATGATTTTCCTTTTTCTGACTGTAGTGTTTTTCTGAATGTTGTCAAGGTAATAAAGCTGTACTTAGCATGTAAACTTGATTTGTAGTTATTATTTTTGCCGTGTGTGTGTGTGTGTGTGTGTGTGTGTGTGTGTGTGTGTGTGTGTGTGAGAGAGAGAGAGAGAGAGAGAGAGAGAAAGAGACAGTACAATAGTGGCTGTTTAATTCTGAGCATCTCAACAAATAAATGTGGCATATAACATTGTGTGATTATATGCATCCAGTTTGTGACTGAACTTCAAAATACAGTAGCATGGATTTACTGACAGTTATCAGACTGCACAACACAACACTAAATACTGGCCATTAAGCTGTAGCGTGTACATTTATGTTAATAATGCTGAAGAGCTTCATATCACTAAGACATATGGTTCCTGTTGTGATATTTTTAACCAATTAGAGATAGTAGCTCTTCACAAAGTTTGATTGGTCTTCAGTGCATCCCTTATCAAGACATCATATATCAATCACTGGTTATTGGGTCAGGAAAACCCTGTATATTTTTATGGGGCTTCTAGCTGCTGATAATACTTCTGATTCTGGAAGCTAACCCGAGAAGGGTTCAGCAATGGTATGAAACTGAGAAAACACTACATGCATTCATCCGAAGACAGCATAAAAGATACTTAAGTAAAAAGACAGCGTGCAGGAGTGTGAAATCCACTAGCAACACAAAAACACTCCTGTAACTGACTCATGCAACCAGAAGCTCAAACCCAACCAAAAGTTCACTCAGCAATTTAATTGAAAACACATGCAGCAAAGTCTTAAAATTCCACCAAACAGCTGTTGTAGTGGTACATAAAATCAGTAAAGTAAAACCGTCCATTGCATAAATATCCAATGCAGAAATTAAGGCAAGCGCTTTCAACTGATCTAGTCACAGACTTTTTCAAAACCATTAAAAAGCATTGCATCATGGTATAAATAGTAGCTTAATCAAAATCAATTAGCATTTAAAATCAATTAACGTTTTAAAGAAAGTAAAAAACTGGGAAGTGGGAATTACACATGCTAGTATATTTGCAAAGAAGTATGTGTTTTATGTATGTACTTTGCTTTCTAGATAAATTGATTTTCAAACCTTACAAAATACCTTTATAACGTAAGTGCCCTTTGTTTCAGGACAGGCACTAAAGATAAGTGGTTATTGATACCTGGTGGTTGGGTGGCATTTAGTGACAACTGCCACATCAGTTCTCTTCTTGCTAATTCGTTACACCAGTCTCCTCCCTTCTCATCGTATCTGACAACTTCTAAAATGCCAAACATGTATCCTGTAAAGTTGTCATATTTCAGTGCATGTCTGTGCAAAGTATTATTGTGGTTATGAGTTTCCATAGCATATGTGTGTTTGTAAATCCTTTTTCTCAGGAGTCTTACAGTTTTGTCTACATAAAACATATTACACCCCTGACAAACAGTGACATAAACCTAACCCTTGGTTTGACAGCTCCCCCCTGCCAAGTAAATTCTCTGCAGCGGGTCACCTATCAATATTTCTGTATTTTCCAAAATAAGTCAACACTGGTTACATCTACCACATTTCTTTGTTCCCCTTCTTTCCTTCATATGTAAAAGGGGATGTCTCAGGAGATGTTTCATATTGTGTCCTAAATTATATGAAAATGATGGTCCTTTACCAAGAGACTGAATTAAGTCCTCATTACCCTCCAAAATAACCCAGTTTTTATTGAGAATGTCCCTAATCTTGTGACCGAAGGAACCGTAATAGGTAATCATGGAATGTGAGTGAGTGGAACTAACCCCAGAGAAAGGTTGCTTCTTTCGAGGCTGGAGCACCCCAACAAAGGGGTATATCTAGTGCCCCACCCATTCAGAATGTCCATACCCAGTTCACAAAACCCAGTCCTCTGGGTAACCTCTGTCAGTAAACATTTGAATTAACTGACCTAGTTCCTTCTTCAAACAATCCAGGGTTGAACACATACGAGCCCCCCCCAATCATTTGACCTCTCACAACATTCTTCTTGACGTAAAAGGGGTGATGACTTTTGTAACTTAAAAAACTATTTGAGTATGTCAGTTTGCGATAAACCTTGGATATGAATGTGTTTGTATTTGCATCCCGAGTAATGTTAACATCTAAGTAATTAATAGTAGTGGAATCATAAGTGTGTGTAAATTTAAAATAATCACATATATTATTGATGTAGTCAACAAAATTGTCAGCTACTACAAATTGTACCTTCCACAAAATAAAAACATCATCAAGGTATCGCAAGTACAATAACCCATTGTTTGCAAATTTGTATGGACAATACAGTTACAAAGTTGCAGTTTGCAAAGTTGTATGGACAATACAGTTGCAACTACTGAATCATCTACATAAATGCACTCTATAAACACTTACACGAGTGCATGGATCGTGCTATCCCAAACAGAACCAAGACGCTATCCTCCACAAAAAGGAAGCCAATCTGGTGGTCCCATGCCATAAACAAACTGTAGAATGGAAGGAAGAAACTGTTGCAAAAGAGAGTAAAATCCCATGAGTGGAGGAGCTCCCTGGTCAGCCTCAGTAAGAAGCTGAGATCCCTTATAAGATCCTCCAAAGCTAGTTGCGAAAACAAAATCACAACTAATTCCAAGGGCAACCACAAAGCAGTCTATAGCTATGTCAAGAATCTCGATGGCAACACCCAGATCTGCTCTGAGTTACAGCACAAAGGTACAAAAATTACAGAACCAAAGGATATTGCCAACATCCTGGCAGATAGGTTCAGTGCTAACTTTACCCCCCTCTCACCCCCTAAAGGGCCCATATCTATATAGGAAGAATGCAGAGTCCCTGTAATCACAACTATGCAGGTAAAAGCTGTACTCTCTAAAGCCAAAAACACAGCATCCATGGGACCAGACAACATCCCAGGCTGCATTTTACATGAACTTCAGAACGAACTGGCTCCCCACTTAAGCACCATGTTCAATAATAGCCTTGCATCAGGCTTTGTGCCCACTGAATGGTGCACAGCAACAGTTATCCCACTCCACAAAGGGGGAGCCACCACTGATCCCGGGAACCCTTGACCTATTAGCCTGATGAGCCTGGTCTTCAAAGCCATGGAACATATCATCATGGAACTCATAAACAAAGACATTGGTAACCTCCAAACTCTGGATCCCACCCAGTTCAGGTTTGTGAAAGGCAGATCATGCCTCTTGAACCTGATCGACTTCTTTGAGGCAGTCACCAAAGCTGTAGATGAGGGTAAGGTGGTTCACACAGCCTATCTTGACCTCGCCAAGGCTTTCGGCACCATCCCCCATTCCGGAATTATAGCTAAACTCACTAAATTAGGTATAAATCCCTACGTCACAAGATGGGTTGCCAACTGGCTCATTGACAGAACCCACACTGCAAAAGTTGCAGACTCCAAATCTGACCTCAAAGCAGTGACAAGTGGAGTACCATAGGGTTCCGTCTTGGGACCTCTCCTGTTTGGTATCTACTTCTCTGAAGTACAGGCTAATGCAGTAGGCCTCTGGCTAACAAAGTTCGCAGATGACTGCAAACTGGGAGCCATGGTGAAGTCCCTAAATAATGTGGACATCCTACAGAAGGGTCTCACTGAGACAGATGCCTGGTGTCAGAGCCATGGCCTCAAGCTCAATGCCAAAAAGTGCAGTGTCATCCCGTTTGGTAAAAACTCTGTACCCATGAACTACCACATAGGCAACAATCTACTTAACACCGAATGCGTGATAAGAGACCTTGGGACCCAGGTGGACAGTAGTATCTCCTTTGATAGTCACATCACCACAGTAGTCAGGAAGTCCTTCTACGTGGCACACCTCATCATAAAAGGGTTCTCATCCAGGAAAAAAGAGGTCATTGTTCTCCTCTACTCGACACTCATTAGACCCATTATAGAGTACATCGCCCCTTTTGGAATGTACCTCACAAGACATCTGCAGCAGCTGGAAAGGCCACAGAAGTACCTCACAAAGAGGATTACTGACCTCAAACAAATGCCCTACACTGACCGCCTCAAAAAACTCCAGCTTTACTCCGTAGCATATCGCCTACTCTGAGGTGATCTCTGCCTAACATATAAAGCTATGTCAAACCCACAGCTGTTGGACATGCTACACCTAAAGAAATCCCAATCCCTCCGAGCTATACGCTCTAGGGACCTAAACCTTGTCACCACAATAAACAGGACATGCTGGAGGGATAGATTCCTGTCCCAGAGACTTCCCATACTCTGGAACAGGCTACCCATCCATGTCAAGCAAAGTTCTTCATTAACACTCTTCAAGAAATAGGAAATACACCCCGGTAATCACTTCTGTGTCTCTGCTCGACAGTGGCGCAGGTAATCAACTTTCTTGGGTGGCGTAAGCCAGGGAACCTTGTTGGCTAGGCTTACGTAGGCCCTTGGCCCGATAGCCTAGTACCTTCCTCTGAACCTATGAACCTAAGAAAATCAGATCCAAAGATAAAATGGTTTTCCCACATTATCATAACCAGGTTTGCATACATCAGAGCACAACTCAACCCCATGGCAACCCCTTTTGACTGCCTATAATATTTCTCCTCAAAAACAAAATTGTTATTATTAAGGAATAATTCCATTAATTCCATAACTAAATTAATCACCTTGGCATTCAAGTCACTATATTCCAACAAAGCCTCTTGGAATAATTCAAGTCCAGTGTCATGAAGAATGGACCCAAACAAATCAAGTACATCAATAGTTGAGAATCCTGTAGTTTCTTCAAAAAATTCATTTTGTATTCGTGACAAAAAGTCCCAGGAGTCGTATAGTATATAATCTATTCTGGACAATGTGTCTTTAAGAAGCCGGTCAACAAACACCCCTAGCGAATAAGTGGAACTGTTGTGTGCTGCCACTATAAGTCTGTAAGGGGGGGTGTAACACATTTTTATGTACTTTAAGTATGCCGAAGACAGTGGGGATGTAAGGATGTTTATTCTGTAAGAAATGAAACAAATCTTCATTAATCACCCCCTGTAACAAACTGTCCTCCAAAAACAACTGTACCCTTCTATGGGAAATGTTATTCTCATTCAAAGAGGCCACCTCATACTTATCAGTATCCTGCAACATATTGGTGATGTTATTGACATAAGCAATTTTGTCTGCCAGGACTACCCCCCCCCCTTTGTCCGGCATCTTGACACGCATAGTGTCAGTACCGCTTAACTGGTTAAGGAGTGTCGCTTCATCCTTAGTAAGGTTGTAAAACTTTTCCCTGTGGCTGTGAAATTCATAAAATATTTCCCTAGTGCAAAGTTTCTCATAATGAGCTAAAACAGAGTGCAAAGGGGGGGGGGGGGTTAAACAAACTTATTTTCCTAAACCAACTGGGTAAATAACCAGTTTGTTCCCCTGTGTCTTGAAAAAATAAATGCAGGTTGAGCTTTCTAGTGTAAAGTTTCATTTCAGTCATAACCCCCATAACTTCCTAGCAGGAACAAATTTAGGTCCTTTTTCAAGTAAAGAAAATTGGGTAGCCGTAACTGGTTGTTCTCTGTAATTAAAAATATTGAACCCATTTAAACTTAAAAGTTTGCCATTGAAACAGGGAATAACACCACTAGGGGATATTTTATTACTCAGTATCTGTTGTGGTTCTTGTTGTTCCAAAACCTCCTGGGACCTCTCTTGGTCCTCCCTCTCAGGGTCTGTTGTCTCCCTAAAAAATTCTGTGTGTTCCTGTCACAATTTAAAATTCTTTCAGCCCTACGTAAGGGTGGATATTCTCTGTTGAAAACCTCATCATGGTCTCCGTTAAAACCTTCTATCTGTACTTCATCATTCTCTCCCCTTACTTCATAACCTACTGAACCTGTTCCATTTGTGTAGTCAACCCTACAATTATTTAGTACATTGTCACCATAATAGCTTTTAGGAAGCTGGTAAGCTTCCTTATATTTATATTCCAACTCATCCCTCCTTTCCTTTGTTTTCCTTTGTTTTCTATTAATGTTGTCAACCTGTTGCTCAATTTTATTAAAAATGTTGTCATATTTACTTTCAAAATTAATAAAACTTGTATCATTTAAAATATCACTGTTAAGTTTGTTTATATCCTCTAACAATCCATTAATTTTATTATTATTTATTTTGATAATAAAATGAAGTAATTCCACACCATGTCTGTCAAACATGGCTAATCACTCAGGCGTGGGAGACTCCGGAGGTGGATCTCTTTGCTTCACATCCCAACCATCAGCTAAAAAAATTCTGTATCAAGGAGTACCACCACCTAACCTGGAAGGTGGATGCCTTGAACTTTCCCTGGAGCACCCTCTTTGTGTACACATTCCCTCCTCTGCCTCTTATTCCCAAGGTACTGATCAAAATAAGAGAGGATAGGCCAAAGACCATCCTCATTGCTCCAGACTGGCCCAGGCAACATTGGTACCCCTTACTGCACAGCCTGACCTTACAGCCTCCCAGGCAGCTTCCCCTGATCTCAGACCTCTTAACTTGGGGTGGGGGGGGGGTGCTGCACCCAGACCTGCAGACTCTCAAACTATCAGCATGGTTTATACTCTAAAGGCAAATAAGGGGCTCCTGTTAAGCAAACCAGCCCTAGACATCATCACATAGGCTAGAAGGCCCAGCACCAGAAAATCATATGCAGGAAAATGAAAAAGATCCTGCTCCTGGAGCCAGTCCAGAGGGGGAAATACCTCTCAACCTTCCATCCCTCTTATTCTGGACTACCTAGCAGAGCTACTTAGTAGTGGCCTCTCCTTCTCCTCTATTAAAATCCACTCCTCAGCCATTTCAGCTCATTTTGATACAGAACAGCCCCTGTTTTCACATCCTTTGATTAAACAATTCCTCAGAGGGGCTTCTAATATTAGACCTCCAGGAAGGCCACCCACTCCAGCCTGGGACCTGAATTATGTTTTGGAAAAACATTCTTTACCTCCCTTTGAACCTGCTGGTTCAGCAGAACTAAGGTTCCTCTCATGGAAGACTGCTTTTCTCCTAGCTATCACTTCAGCTAGAAGAGTTTCAGATCTATAGGTGCTGGTGGCCATTGAGTCCTTCATCAATTTCCATGCAAACAGGGTCTCCCTGAGGACCAGTTCCTCCTTTATGCCCAAGGTGGTATCTGATGTAACTCTCATCCAGGCCATACATCTTCCCACCTTCTTTCCTAACACTCAAAACAAGGAGGAAAGAATTCTGCACTCACTAGATGTGCACAGACAGCTCAGATAGTATCTGGACTGTACTAAACCCTTCAGGAAAACGAATCAACTTCTTGTCAGCTTTGCCTCCGGGGCGCAGGTGAAGCCCATTTCCAAACAGACCATTTCCAAATGTATACCACACTGTATCCATTTCTGCTACAGTTTACATGGCAACCCCCCCCCCCAGGTCTATTCGAACCCATTCCACTAGGGCAGCCTCCACTTCCACAGCATTCCTCAGAGGAGTTCCCACCAAAGACATCCTGGAAGCTGCCACCTGGACTTCTATCCATTCCTTTACCAAGCATTACCACCTACCTATATTTTCTAAGGCTAGGGCAGGGTTTGCCTCTGCAGCTGCAGGGCATGCTGACCCATTCCTATTTCTCTTACTGAGCCTACCACCCCTCTTCTCAGCTTTGGGAATCCTCCCACAGATGATGACTGCAACAGTGAAACACGAAGAGCATAGTGCAGTTGTGTACACTTGCCATAAATGTAGATGTTCGAGTATATTCACTGTTGCAGTCCTGGTTTCCCACCCTCCTTCCCCCTTATATCTTCTTTCTTTAGGGAGACACACGTTTCTAACAGTGGCTTTTAGCCACTAGGACCACTTTACCTTATTTACTTGGGCCTCTGACTGGTTAGGGCAAGAAACACTGATGTAATGATGTCAGCTGCCTTCCTTTATAGCACTGACGTCCTGACGTCAGCCAGCAAGCGACAGCAGCTGACGCAGAAAAACATTGACTCTGGTATTTGGGCCAGCCGAGGGCTACCACAGCAGGGATAACCCCACAGGTGATGACTGCAACAATGAATACACTCCAACATCTACATTTATGGTAAGTGTACACAACTGTACTTTCCTCTAATTGCAAGTATGTGTGTGTGAGTGTGTGTGTGTGGGTGCAAGTGCACATAAGCATCTTGTAAAAGACCTGGCTTGTCAGAATGAAAGTCGGAATGTGCATTGTTGTGTCTTTCGGCTTTTCCCGGTTAGGGGTTGCCACAGCGGAACTCCAGTCCGCTAATGATTGGCAGTTGATTTTTATGTGCTGAGTTGCCGGCCCAAACCCACAACCTTCAATGAAGGTACGCCCATTCATGCATGTCTCCACAGAAGACGGTCTAGCTGAGAATCGAACGGGACAACGTCTTTTTGTAAGGTGACAATGCTACCGCAGCACCACCACCGCGGATGTGTGTGGTTTGTAAAAAAAAAATCAGTATAGCTTGTGATCAGAGGTGGTGTTTGTGTGTATGAAAAGAATAATATTACTGATTTTTATCTGCAGACATACCTCTCAACTATACAGATTTTTGTAGAATGTGCAGATTTTTGCTTCATATTTTTCCTCATAAACTTACAGTGGCAAATCATTGAGGGTTAAAGTCAGAAAATAATGGCATACATTTGAATTTCAGAGTTCAACTGCAGTGGTGGTGCTGCGGTAGCGTTGTCACCTCATAGCAAGACGTTGTCCCATTCGATTCTTAGCTAGAGCGTCTTCTGTGAGGAGGCATACATGAATGGGGCATGCCTTTGTTGAAGGTTGTGCATCAGGGCTGGTAACCCGGTATGTAAAAATCCACTACCAATCATTAACGGACCGGAGTTCCGCTGTGGCGACCCCTAACCGGGAAAAGCCGAAAGACACGAACAATTTGAATTTCAGAGTTCATACTCTTCAAAAAAATCATGCTAATGCTGCAAATCCTGTTATTATATCTACTTTCTAAGTCTGTAAGAGCAATATTTAAAAAGTGTCCCTATTTTGGGCCTTTGTCCCCCCATTATTTATGGCTTTGTCCAGATTTCTTGGTCTAAAATGTTGAGAGGTATGTCTGTGGACACAAAGAATTTTATATGAATAATGCTGTCTTCTGGCTAGCAATAAAAATAGTTAGCAAGTCACTCTCTTTAAAGATAAGACATAAAATGCATCAGACAATCCCCCTGAATTTCTGGGACCTGGCAGCTTTCACACCTCAGACTGTATAAATGGATTCTGACACATACTTAATAGGGGCCACTGCCTTAATCCTCCTCTAGACTAAAACCTGCCCTGTTCAGAGGTGTGTACCAAAGGTAACTCTAGCATGCATGTGTCTGAGGTAGGGGGTTGGGTAACAGTATGGTCATTACTAGATTTTCTTACAATCTAACCTTAGAGGTGTGCATACAATGCCACTATTGCGTGGGTGCAGAGTGTGAAAGTACAGTCACTACTTCTTTAACTTTTCAGATAAATCTTCATACTGTACACAGAAGGTAACTGTTGCTTGTCAGGGGGGCAGTGTCCTGTTTACAAATTGAAATATATTACTGTGATTTTTTTTTACCTTGTTGACAATTGCATATTAGATGCATATACAGGTGTTTTGATTTTGGTGGTGGGGGCTAAGGAGGCATGCTATTATATACACTGCACAGCAATAGGATGAAATATTGTGTTCTATTTGCTCTTTGCATTTTGTCCTTGTCTGATATGCTTTTGAGCAAATAAAACAGTGGTGTCACAATGTTTCAAGCATAATATTTCCCCAAGGGTCCTATTTAGATTATTTAATTCAGCCCCAGTGGAGTCACAGAGATGCTATCCTGAATATCTGAGAAGGCAGACAAATGGTACTGAAAAGAATACAAAATATAACTACTGATATTTCTGTGAAGCCTCATTAAATAATGTACCCATATTATGAGTAAAATGTGAAATAAAAATAATGTGTAATTCCTAAAACAGCAGTACTCAGGATTCAGAAATGTGGGATCAGAGAAATTAATTGGGATATGGAACTAGCTCGGTAGGTTCAAGAATACTGGTCCAGATCCAATAATGCAAAAAAAAATTAGACAGTCTGCAATTCTGCAAATGAGACACATAACATTAACAAATGTTAGGTGATAGGTCTATTAATAATGTTCATAGCTAGTAGGTGTGTCTACTGAATCTGGAAATATATGCATAGCTAATATATATATAATATTACACAAAAAGTCTAATGCTAATGAAATACCTATACTTCTTTCTGTAGGTTAAAAGGTGCAAAGGCTTTTGTATTCTTCCAGGCAGTTAGTAAAGACATGGACAGTAGCTGAGACTTCACATCTTATTTACAAACAATTTGTATAGTTATGTTGTGCAAGTTCAAAACAATAAGCTTACCTTCTGTGACAGTAACTTCGAATACGGAATGTTCGAACCTTCCTGTTCGAAGTTAATAAACTTTGACTATGGATAAAAAAACAAAAAAAAAAAAAAAGAAAAGAAAACAAAATAAACTGCGCCCACCCCCCACACTCCCCCGCTACTTAAATATACCAATTCTGAGATTGCACCACATTGAACAAAACGGAAACGTCTCCTTATGGAGATTTCCGTTGAAATACTCAAACTTGCATATTTGAACTTATGGTCTCGACCATAGGAGGTTCGAACTTGCAGAAGTTTGACTATCTGATAGGAACTCGTAGAAATGTACTAAAGCATGGAGGAATTCCTGCATGCTACTGTTGTCACATTTATGCTCCTGTATACATTTAGGTAATGTTCTCTAGACACTGTGAAGGCAGTAGTGGTCCACACACCTAATATAAAGGCACTGTCCATTGTGCACTGCATTTTTACTGCCACTGACATGCCCCCTGGTCAGCCTGCTGCTGATGCCTGCCAGACTGCCTGCTGTCTCGTGTTGTCTTGCAGGCCATGGACATTATTTTCCCCTTGTGCATTTGGTCATTGAAGTTGTGGACATGGCACTACATTCTTTTCTTTGCCCACAGGGAATATGCGACAACCATATTTCTCTGAAGTTGAATGTCACTTCAGCCATGTACCCCCAACCAAATGTACCACAGGGGAATGTCTCTCTTATATCTCTCAAGTGTACCTCATTACGAGGAACGTTCCTCATTTAAGGTCCTGAAACATTCATGTTCCTCGAAGTTCCACATTGAAAGTATCTTTCGCACATTCAGTGTTAAGTATTTTTTTAACTGATATACATGATAAAGAGAGCAGAATAATATCAATTCATCAAGATAAATTTTATATGCAAAAATAGCACATTTTAAGCATCTTATGAGCTTCCTAGGTGAAGTTGTTAGTAAGCTATTAGTAAGTGTTCCACATTTTGTCCATTTGGCACACATTAAAAGAGGTAGTAGTGTTCCTCATATTGGAGATGGAGAGTTGAGAGCTATGATCTCTATGCCTGTGCACCTGAACCCAACATAAACACAAAGATGGATCCCAAAAAAGAATCAGGAGAAACATGGCTTAAAATCTAAGGGATAATAATTAGCTGTAGATCATTTTGAAGTTTGCTCTGCCTCATTTAAGAGGTACTAGTGTGTCCCTTTCATCATCATTTGGGCCTTAGTCTTTTTCTGTGTTATAATCTACCACAGGATTCGGTATGATGCATCAAACCACAGCACTGATGTACAAGTACTGTTAGGAAAAACAGCACAAAAGAAACAGCAACAGATAACAGGAGGCAGTTCTAATTCCTGGTGCTGGCCAAGTATTTCAAGCTGGGCAAATAATTTTTGTTGATTGTCTCAGTTGCAGGCAATCACCTGATGGCAGACTGCACAGCTTTTATTACTGCTTAATTCAAAACCTGTGCTCTTGGAGAAATATCCGCTACGCATAAATAGAGACACTTTTTAAAGTTTAACCAATACATCTGGATTAAGTACTGAATTACTGTAGTTCTTTCTGAGAAAAAAAGAAATATAACAAAAGGGGTGCAACTGAAGTTGGTTATCAAACATGTCAATGCTATTTTTGTAAGTGTTATCATGTAATGACTAGAAAGTAAACACTGTAGATTGTACTAATGTTTGAAATACAATGGTAATCTAGGAAGGGCTGAGATTTGGATGAACTAGTGAAAGGGCCACACTGTGGCAGTTAATATGCAGAAAGAAAAAATACACAAACCTTTGTTGATACTATCTAATCTAAGATAGCACAGAAACTTTGTTATAATCATACATTGTAATAAAAAAAGAAATTAAATAATATTGCATGCTTTGGTGACATTCAATAAAAAAATTGCATATGTAAGAAAACCATAAACAATTAAAGAAAGGCAAAAACAATGGGGCTCTCACTAGTTAAGGTCACTGTGGATATCTTATGCCGTAATTTGAGAATGTTATACTTCTACAGATAGAGTGCCAAGATGAAAGCACTTCATAGAAAAGATGTTTAGTAAACCAGAGGCAGAGATAGCGACCAAACCCTAATGGCAAAGGGGCCTCTATAGTGAACCAGTATATTAGAAAAGAAAAAAGGATATAACATAAAAATATTCAAATATCGCAAAGGGGTATAAGTAATGTGCAGGAGGTGACTAATGTAAAGTTGTACATTATCAATCGTTTGTCTTTTCCCAGTTAGGGGTAGCCACAGCGAAACTCTGGTCCACTAATGATTGGCAGTCGATTTTTATGGTGCCGAGTTGCCAGCCCGACACCCAATCTTCAGCAAAAACACACCCATTCACACATGTCTTTCGGAGGCCACTCAACTGCGGGGAGGACATGCAGACTCCACACAGAAGGCACCCCAGCCGAGTATCGAACAGGAGAACCTCTTGCTGTAAGGCAACAATGCTACCGCTGTACCACCGCAATCTCTTGTACATTATCAATGATAATTTAAAAAAAAACAAAGAATGTATTGTTCTACATGTAACAAGCTTAGTGGAATGTTATACAAATAGCATTCAAATAAATGCTTTTTTCCCTATGTTTAAGGTTTTGAGTCCCCCACTCCCATTTTAAGAAAAGATAGGGTTTGCAGGGCAAAGTTTTCTTAGATTTAAAACAATACTAACATTGAAAAAACAAAGAATGTATTGTTCTACATGTAACAAGCATAGTGGAATATTATACAAATAGCGTTCAAATAAATGCTTTTTTCCCTATGTTTAAGGTTTTGAGTCCCCCACTCCCATTTTAAGAAAAGATAGGGTTTGCAGGGCAAAGTTTTCATAGATTTAAAACAATACTAACATTGAAAAGTATGCATTCATTGGGAAAACACAACACTCCTATAACAGGCATTTTATTACACAACTGTTTAGTATTTACTGAATTTTGCTTCACTCTGTATAAACAGAATAGACTAAGAAGGTGTTCTCCAAGATGACCCACCCGGTTAGTACTGAGTTAGATGGTATAACACAAGATATAAAAAGAATTAGAAAATAACACCAAAAATAAATAAGAGATGTCATACGTACAGTAGGGAATGTTTAAAATCAGTGAGTCAGATACAACTGAATCTTCCTGACTTGTTCAACCCTCACCCCAAAGGAATGAATGGACCATCAGGGGGAGGCAGGGGTAGTGTTTGATTGCCAGCAGGCAGACCTCTCAACTTCTATGCTCAAGAACTCTAGTAAAGCCAAAAATAATGGGGAGACAAAGGGTCAGAATCCGGGACAATTTGTAAATATTACTTTAATTCACGTAGAAAGTTAATAAACAAATTTTGCATCAGCATGCGTTTTCTGCAGAATACATATTAAACTCCAATGTCTGGCATTACTGATTGACTATAATCCTCAGTAATTTACCAGAAAATCAAAAACTTTGCAAGGGACAGAACAAAAATATGAGGCAAAATCAGGGACAGTTTAAAGGTATGCCAGCAGGGGACTAGACAATAAATAAATAAATTAATTAACAAGAATGAGGCTACATTAACCAAGATGAATAAAATGGATACTAGGGTTTTACATCAAGCAGCAGAAATGAACAGACTGAATGAATCCATCGGTCATTTTCTGGCATCAGGTCACATATGTTTTATTTGAGTCAGAAGCACTGCTTTAATTTCAGTAAAAAAAAGCAATATTAAGGGCAACACAAATGGCATAACTGCTCTGGAAAAAAGTCCAATAGCTTGTGAAATATATTTTTAATATCTAAAAACTCAATAAAGTACCAGTTATGTGTAATTAAAAAAAATATTACCAGTGGTGGATTTTGCAATGAAGTAAAAAAGACTCCAGAATAATGTTGAAGATTTGGACCCACACACACTTGAAACATGCAGGCATACACATAAAGATACATATACAAATATAGGTGCACAAACACACACACATGCACAAATATGCATGCACATATATACACTCCCTCCCACACACTCTTTCACCCACAACTATATGTGCACAAACACCAACATGTACACACACACACACACACACACACACACACACACACACACACACACACACACACACACACACACACACACACACACACACACACACTTGTATGTGCACCAATACATACACATACACAAACATGCATAGGATCATAGGATCATAGAAGGTTATTAGGCTGATGGCCCTGGGGCCTTTACATGCCTAGCCAAGAGTTTATCCCCCCAAAAAAACCTCAGTCAGCACCTGTAGCCCCTGTCAATGCGAGACACAGGTGGAACCCCTGGGACAAATTTGTGGTTTCCCATCCACTCATCAAGGTTGCACTTGAAGAGGATCAGCAAGGTATTCTGTTTGACATGTATGGGAAGTCTATTCCAGAGATGGGGTGGCCTCTGGGAGACAAATCTCTCTCTCCAGCAGATTTTTTTGATGTTGCATATTAGATTAAGGCCTTTTGAGTGTGTAGTGCGTGAGGAGTTAGACTTATGGATATGGAGTATCTCTAGTAGGGCAGGGTCCGAGATTGCCTTGTTGATGAGACACAGATCACCCCTGAGCAATCTGTACTCACACACACACACACACACACACACACACACACACACACACACACACACACACACACACACACACACACACACACACACACACACACACACGCGCGCACACACACACACACACACACACACACACACACACACACACAGATGCAGAAACACTCATACACGTGTATACACATGCGCACACACACACACACACACACACACACACACACACACACACACACACACACACACACACACACACACACACAAAACAACACGTGTGCAAACATATACACATCACACATATACCTGGGAATTCTGAACTACCCTGTACAGCATGCATTTTATGCAAGAGGTATTCTAGTCCAATAACAGCTGCTGCTTGGGAACTTCTCCTTGCAACAGCAGACACACTTATTATATTTGGAGGAAATCCCATCTGATCCACCCGTGTTTATCTTCACAATGCTGAATGCATTGTCTTCTGTTGAATGTTTTTCCATTTAACCACCTCTGCTTTTCTCTTCCCAAGTGTAACCTTGTATCTTCTGCCAGTGCTATTGGCCTCTATTTTTTTCAGTAAACTCCTGCTGATTGCCTTCAGGCAGATGAAACCTTGCAAGATAAGGGATAGATATTTGTCCTTGTATTCAATAAAAAAAAAATAGTTTTGGAAATCCACTAGGCATCATTTGTTTTTCAAAAGTGTCTGAAAAACAAGTTATCTAGCTGAGAATCAATGCTGATAAAGAAAAAGGACAGAAAATCATGTTAAATTTGTTTAGATCTAGTGTCGTAGTACAAACTTTGTACTTTAAACTCCATGGCTAAATACTTAGCCCACAGGAGGATTGCACACAGCTTCTGAATCTGTCAGCTTGGAAAGGGTTTGCTTTCAGAAAGGGTTAGCTGTAACATTTCACAAAGCAGCAGGAAATGAAACCGTACGGCAAGGCAGTAGTTAATGATATCCTTCACTAGCCAGGTATCTGTCTTCTGTCCCACCCCTTTTAGCTCAGCCATTCAGGAAGCTGTTACCTGATACTCCCTACCAAGCCCAGTTTCCCAGCTAATGAATAAAAATCTGCAGCTGCTACTTTTTAGTTCATCAGTTGGTTTTTGCAGTTGAGATTACAACTTGTTCTGTGCAGTGGCTGTCTAAGCTGTAGTAAAGTAAAATGACGTCTTATCAGAGGACTGTAACTGTTCGCTCGTCTGCTGCTCCAAAATCCTTTACTAGCAGGTCCTATACAGGAGGAAGGTTTGCCACAAAAGCTAGTACAGGTCCTCTCAGTCTTGGTTCTGTCTACAGTGGGGGGAGTGGCAGAATTGGGGCAACAAGTGCGTTTTCTACCAGTACCAGTTATGGAGGAGGAAGCAGCTTTTCAGGTATGTCTGCTGGTACTGGATTTCCACCCATCAGTAATGTGACTATTAACAAGAGTCTCTTAGCTCCTCTCAACCTGGAAATTGATCCTAGAATTGGCCAGGTCCGACTGGAAGAAAAGGAGCAGATTAAGACCCTGAACAACCAGTTTGCAGGCTTCATTGACAAGGTAAGGCTTATTTTAAATAATGTGGTAGCCTATAAATTTATTAGGTTTGTTTTTTCTCTCTGTCTTGAGGTGTATCATAAGGGCAAGCTACTTGTTTCAGTTCATTGCCCCCAAAGTTCCCATTTTTAAAAACTGGGTTGGACTTGAGTGGTAATGTTACTAGTCTAGTATGTGGATAGATTTGCTCTTTTACCAGAGGTCTTCTAAACTTCAGCTTATAGTTTTATACCAGTAATGGAAAAGCCAGCTGTAACAGCTAGTGTTTTGTGAGTGTTTAGTCTTACTTCAGTAAAGCTAGAGTGATAGCTGGTGTGTTTAGCTATTTATTCATTCATTTTAGGCAGCCCTTCCCCCTATCGCTGCCTTGAACACAAGAAGGCTGTATAAATGCCTTGTGTGTGTGTGTGTGTGTGTGTGTGTGTGTGTGTGGGGGGGGGGGGGGGCTTGTCTACAGTTGTTGGGTGTTTTCAGTTCCAGGTTGATTAAAGAAACTCAAGCTGAAGTCTCCTTAAAGGAGAAGCCTGACCATCTTTGAATTCTTTAAATCTCCTGTTGAAATAACTTTTGTAGTAATAGTTGCTAATGTAAACTGGTAACAGTAGTTCACCCTTGCTGTTTTGATAGCAAAACCTGGAAGCCCCTTGCTGTTTTGATAGCAAAACCTGGAAGCCTCAGTTCCTGTTTCATAAAGTGAAGTTATCACTTTCATAAACTTGACTCTCCAGAACCTGTTTTTATATTGCCATTCAACAGAATAGATTTCCCCTGCTCTTAAGGCTCTGGGAATTTTTAAAAAAAGCTGCCAAGGGAGTGAAAATGCTAGATGTTGCCAGTATACTTGTGGTGGCTTTGTAGAGCGAGCATGAAATGGTTCTAAAACCTAGAATAAACTTCTTGACTTTCAATGATTCTTTGGGTACTGGGAATTTTTAAAAAAAGCTGCCAAGGGAGTGAAAATGCTAGATGTTGCCAGTATACTTGTGGTGGCTTTGTAGAGCGAGCATGAAATGGTTCTAAAACCTAGAATAAACTTCTTGACTTTCAATGATTCTTTGGGTACTGGGAATTTTTAAAAAAAGCTGCCAAGGGAGTGAAAATGCTAGATGTTGCCAGTATACTTGTGGTGGCTTTGTAGAGCGAGCATGAAATGGTTCTAAAACCTAGAATAAACTTCTTGACTTTCAATGATTCTTTGGGTACTGGGAATTTTTAAAAAAAGCTGCCAAGCGAGTGAAAATGCTAGATGTTGCCAGTATACTTGTGGTGGCTTTGTAGAGCGAGCATGAAATGGTTCTAAAACCTAGAATAAACTTCTTGAATTTCAATGATTCTTTGGGTACTGGGAATTTTTAAAAAAAGCTGCCAAGGGAGTGAAAATGCTAGATGTTGCCAGTATACTTGTGGTGGCTTTGTAGAGCGAGCATGAAATGGTTCTAAAACCTAGAATAAACTTCTTGACTTTCAATGATTCTTTGGGTACTGGGAATTTTTAAAAAAAGCTGCCAAGGGAGTGAAAATGCTAGATGTTGCCAGTATACTTGTGGTGGCTTTGTAGAGCGAGCATGAAATGGTTCTAAAACCTAGAATAAACTTCTTGACTTTCAATGATTCTTTGGGTAGAATGGCCTTCATGAGCCACATCTTGTAAGGTGCAATAAAGTATAGCTGGTACTGCAAGACCTGTTGTAGGTATCTCTGGCACATAGGTAGTATGTCTGAAGGAAAGAAAAACGGGTTGTGATGCTCTTTGGATGCTTTAACTTTGTACAGTTGTGTAGTTGACTTTGTAGTACTGATGCAGAATTGTGCCCCACCCCCCCCAAAAAAAAATAAAGGATGTAGATTGGTGAATATTCACCAATGTGCAAAGCTTGAAAATTCCTCTTCCTCACTTAATATTTGTTAAGGCACTAGTTTTGGCTAATGCTAGCTTTTAGCAGTTCTTAACTGTTGCAGTCCTCCAATCTGTGTGGGTGGTGGTGGGCATAGTGGGCGGTAGTAATGCTAAAATGTCAGGCCAGTAAAAGGATTGCTGTTTTTAGGCTCTAGAAATATTTATATCTTTGTCCTTCCCTGTCTTTTACAGTGTGAACTTTAAGTGTGCATATTGCATTTCCACTGCATACTGATCATTTTTTTGTCCATGGTGGCTTTTGGGTTCCACCCTAATGCAAACTAAAAAGCTGACTGTCACCCTGACAGCAACTTTTATTTCCTTAGAAGCATGTTGGTGTCTCCACCTACACACTGGATTTGTAGGGGAAATGTGGCACTCCTCTGCTTAGTAAATTGTTGGATGGCTTCAAGTCCAGGATATTTGCTATAATACTCCATTCTGGAATATACTCTGCTCTCAGCATGTTGCCATGTCTTTGCTCAAAGGGAGTACTGATTCTGTAGTATTAGTTGTAAATGCCCTAAGCTTGCAAGGTACTAGATGTGTACTGTCTAGAGCATCCAGATCTTAAACCATAACTTTAAATGTAGCAAGTCTTGATGGCTTCATCCAGTAACTATTTTAACACTGGCCTCTGAACAAATGTATAACTTTCTACACACTCAAAGAAGCAAGCCTTATGAATTAAATGCCACTGCTACAAGAATTCACCCCTTCTCCCCACAATTGCCAGTGACTCGCTTGGAATCTGAGGTGTAGGATGAGGTGAAAGGAGCCAGTTTCCCTGTATGCATAATGTCTAGGTGAGGGTGTTGCAGTAGTTCATTACTATCATATTGGGGAATTCCCCAAGTGTACCTCTGCTTGGTGCAACACAAACCTTGCACACTGCAGCTAAATGTGCAGATTTGCTTTTCTCACTGCTCCAGAAGTATACCACTGCAACTCCCAGACGTTCATCTGGCCATAGCTCTCAGTCTCTTGGCACAAGAAATCTGAACAAACAAAAAAAAGTAGGGGACTAAGGACCATAATAAGGACAAAAAATAGGACAAATTTTAATAAACTAGGGAAATTGCTAGAATAAGGTTTTGTTGGCCTACATTTTCTGTAGGTTATGAAGTCAAACAAATGGCACAAGTTACCAAAAATAGGAACACAAATCTGGACATGTTTGCCTTTAAACATCTTTCAGTCCTTCAGTTGCTAACCTGTTTCCCCAGTTCACAGTACTACACACTTGAAAGTGATCTCTGGCTCGTGTATGCAAGGTCAACTTCCAAGTCTCAACTTTTAGGAAAAATCTTTGCTTGCATTGTTTCACTTTAAATTTGATATTAAATGGCTTGTTTTCATGCTTTCAGGTTCGTTACCTGGAACAGCAGAACAAACTTCTAGAGACAAAATGGCAGCTGTTGCAGAACCAGGCCACTCCAAGCAGATCCAACCTGGACTCCATGTTTGAGGCTTACATCAGCAACCTGCGAAGGCAGCTGGATACCCTGGGGCAAGAGAAAGGGAAACTGGAGGCAGAGCTGCACAACATGCAAGGCCTTGTTGAAGACTTCAAGAACAAGTAAGCTAATGTACCATGTGGTGACTTGCTTTTTTGATGCCAAAAAGTTTAGGTTTCTGTCTTTGATGGGGGTAAGATTCATTCCTCCCCCTGGGAGGTTCTCCTTGGTAAAGAACTGAAACTTTAATTGCCGTTTTATGAGAAACTATTTTATGTAGCTAAAGTTGTAGATCTACAAATAAGTCTGTAGTCTTGACACTGAGTTGAGACTTGAATTACTCACTTTGCTTTTAAACGGGTAACAATTGTGTAAACATGTTATGGGCTCTTGCCTCCCAAGATTTGTTGGCCACTTGTCCTGTGGGGGGGGGTGCTGCTGAAAACCGGTGCCTTAAGATGGTTTTACAGAAACTTAACTTTCTATTAAATGTATAGAAGATTAAGATAAGTGTAGCTGAACTGCTCTTGCTTGAATGATCGGTTGTTGTATCCTGCAGTTTTTTGTGGGGGTTACTAATTTTGCTACCCACTGGTTGTACTACTGGTCTTGGAATCACTTTTATGTGAGTGCAGGGCTAACTGATGGTGAGCTAAGATTATTGTGTTGCTCTAAAACATTTGTTGTGGGCTCAACTTGGCTTCTTTCTGCAGGTATGAAGATGAAATCAATAAGCGTACTGACACAGAAAATGAGTTTGTGTTGATCAAAAAGGTAAGCTGTAAATTTAGTACCCAGCTGATGGGGGGGGGGGGGGGTGTAGAGCCTGAGATGCTCTTGTACTAAAATACTGTCTTGCTTGCAGGATGTGGATGAGGCATACATGAACAAGGTTGAACTGGAGGCCAAGCTGGAGGCTCTTACGGATGAAATAAATTTCCTGAGACAGATATATGATGAAGTAAGTATTGGGATCCCATACATTTGTAACTTTCAATTTTTAACCAAGTGTAGAATGCTGATATAGTCCTGAGGGTATAAATGGTCTTTAGTGATGCATTTATTCGGCAAACTGCATGTATTAATGCATCTGTTACGTAATGTCAGAGGTTCCCAGTTTGCTATTGGATTCCTAGATCATTTACCAATGCCAACAACCTGGTGGGCCTTCCTATTCTTTAGGGTTTTCTAAAGAATTGTGCTGTAGCCAAATGGGGCATTGAGGGCCAGGCATTTGCAAAGGTCCCTCTGTCTGTAAGGGACATGGGTGCCAGGCCCAGCATAAACCTATTCCCCCATCCACTGTCTAGGTTGAGATTAAACTAGGTAATACAAAATCCACTTGTGGATGATAGGATAGTCCTGGACAGTCTCTCTCCAGCAGGTTCTACAAGTCATTGACAATTCAGGTTCCTAGACCTATTTCTGCAGGATGCCTTGTAAGCTAGGAATAAATTGCACTCAACTGGGTCTAGATGCACAACTGTCTCTCTAAAGGTTGACCTTTAGAGATCGAACAGTTAGCGGTCGACTTTTTACAAAAATTAAATGTTTTTTTTTTTTTTTTTTTTTTGACTTGTGCAAGTGTTTTAAAAAATAAATAAATAAAAATAAGGGGGGGTGTAGGGTTGGCAAGCCACAATTTCTAATGCTAAAGTGTTCATTTAAAGGTCAACCTTTATAGATTCTAACAGCTTGTTTGTTCTAATACTACAGACCCAATTTATAGGCGACTTCAGGTGTCCTGCATAATCTGTAGTGGACTTGGTTGTAAAGCCAGTGGGAAGTGGTGTTGGTCTTAATCTGTCCATTCTCCTTCTGCATATGGGATGGAATAGCATGCATGCAGAAGACAATCGAGGCCTATACAGAGTTCTAAACCTGTACTAGATCACTCTTGGAAGTGCTTGCTCTACCGCACACACTCATGCACTTTTACACTGTGCTAAATGCATTTATAGTGGAACTGTTTCTTTTTGTTCTCAGAACTGCACTGTAAATGTCTTCTGCTTACATGTGTTTTTACTTTATATGCAGGAAATTCGTGAGCTTCAAACTCAAATTCAGGATACCTCTGTCATTGTACAAATGGACAACAACAGGCAACTTGATCTGGATAACATCATTGCTGAAGTCAAAGCTCAGTATGAGGACATGGCTAAAAATAGCAGAGCGGAGGCAGAAACCTATTATCAGCAGAAGGTGAGCCACACTGTATTGGCCTTGGCATGTTAACACTCTGCAATTGGATGAAATAGAATAGCTTTCCTACCTAAAACATGAGCATCTTGATCCACATTATCTGAAATGAATTCACTCCCTTAAGAGATTATCCTAAAATCCCTCTTTGTGCAGTAGTGGTATCTTCATGTTTGTATGCTGCAAGCTCTTGCTCTTGTACAGGTTTTGGGCCTAACAAAGTAGTGCTCCCATCTTTACTAACCTCCAGGCTTCACAAAACCAAATTTGAATGCTAGAATGCTAGACTTGCAGTACATACCACCACTGTATAGCACTGAACTCTTAACTGGTTAGAACCTCCATATCCACTGTTCCCATACTTGTGATATAGTGACTTAATTCTCTAAACCTAGCAAAATCTGAAATCTGGGTATTGTCTACACTCGTACAAGGTTACTAAGGCCTGTAACTCCTTTCCTGTAGCCATCAGGCTATAGCCACCCTCTGTCCTTCTCTTCATATTGCAATACTAATTTCTTGGTATGTCCAAGACAAATGCCTTTCTCACCTGTCGTCCATCTGACTTCTTTGTTCATAGGATGGGCCTTTGCTTTAGAGTACCATCTATGTCTTTGGATGTTGTATCTTGGGTCTTAGGATCACTTGCTCCTCTTGAGCTAAAGTTCCACCTCCCCATGTCTTTATCCATTCTCTTGGTAGCTATCCAGTCTTAACATTTTTTGAGGTAGCGGATAAATGCTGGTAATGTTTCTTGCAGTGTTGTCTCAATGTCAACAGATTGCAGATGTTGGTTATTCATTATTTAAGATTAGGAGAAACTCCTTAAATGATTCAAAGTATGAAAGCAGCTGTTGGTACTAGCTGTGTTTGAGCCTGCAAACTTTGTATACTATTCAAATTGCTGTTTTTTGAGAACTAGCTATACCAAACTAGGAAGTAAACTTAGTATTGACATATGTGTATCTTGCAGTATGAAGAGCTTGCTTCCTCTGCTGGAAGGTATGGTGACGACCTTCGAAATACCAAGAATGAAATTGCTGAACTAACCAGGTACATCAACCGACTGAACAGTGACATTGATGCTCTCAAAGGACAGGTAACAAAGGACTCTTAATTGCTTATTAGACCTAGCCTTGTCAAAATAAGTTGTCACACTTCTGTTGCTCTCTCTTTATAGCGTACCAATCTTGAAGCGGCTATTGCTGAAGCAGAGGAGAGAGGAGAACAAGCAGTTAAAAATGCACAGGCCCAACTCCAAGAGCTTCAGAATGCTTTGACTCAAGCCAAACAAGATATGGCCCATCAGCTGCGTGAATATCAGGATCTGATGAATGTTAAACTGGCCCTAGACATTGAAATTGCCACCTATAGGAAGCTGCTGGAAGGAGAAGAAAGCAGGTATACAGCTAATGGAAACCTTACCAATTTTCTACACTCCAGTGCTCTCAACAGTCCTAGAGAAATACTGCTTGCCTATTGGCCCACTAACCTGTATCCCTTTATTTTCATAGGTTGGCATCTGGTATTCAGGCTTCTACAGTAAAAGTCAATCAGAGCTCCTATTCAGGTAAGTGTCAATACACCATGAAACTGCATTTTCTGTAAGTTGTGGAAGCTTCTGGAATTGGAACATGTTGGCAATAGTAGATGTCTGCAGACTAGTGAAGCCCAGCAGCCCTTCTGATTGCTGTAAATTTGACTTCTGTCATAAGGCTGGCTAACAAACGTGGCAACATTACTGGGCAGGCAATATTGACCTGAAGATAGCTGTCTAGGGGAAGTGTATTGCCATTGTAAATGTGTGAAGTATCAAGAACCTTGTAGCCACTGCTAATCTCATGGCAAGGACTCACCACTGCCATTAGTAGTGGAATTGTGCACTGCATGCACTGCTCATGTATCACCACTTCCACGGTGAAAGCAAAATGCTATGGGATGCCAAGGGGATCTGAGGTTCCTGGGCCATAATGCCCTCCTTTCTGAGGTTCCTGGGCACTAACTTTCAATGTATGAGAACTTTGTCTGCTTCCCATGTCTTTGTCAGATGAAATTATTTACATGAAGGCTCAAATTTTTTTTTTTTTTTTTTTTAGGTGTACGTGCTCCTATTTTGAGCAGTGGTTATGGCTCTGGCAGTTTCCAGACTTCATCTTATTCTTCCTTCCCTCTTGAGACTTCTTACAGCTCTCCGAAGAAGAGCATAATAGTGAAAACCATAGAGAGCCGTGATGGCAAGATTGTATCGGAGCGCTCCAACATAGTGAAAGAATAAGTGGCACTAAGTTCTTAAACGTAATTTAAACTGTCTGATAATGCTGTATTGGAAGGTTGTGTGGCTAACAATATGAACAGC
Source organism: Protopterus annectens (assembly GCF_019279795.1). Taxonomy (NCBI): domain Eukaryota; kingdom Metazoa; phylum Chordata; order Ceratodontiformes; family Protopteridae; genus Protopterus; species Protopterus annectens. Next base: position 1,043,254,246 of record NC_056743.1, on the reverse strand, counting down.
TCCAGATTTCAGCAGGAAAGGAATGTTTGGTAGCCTTGTATGATGGCAGCACTAGTCATTCTAAAGTAATGTGGTTGGCTTGTCAGAATGTTGGTACCCCTTCTGTATTTAAGATGTTGGCAATTAGTTACCTCAAGATCTGAGGTATTTTGAATTTGACTGCCTTCCACACTAAATTTTGTCCTTAAGTATTAAGTGCATCATCAAGGTCCATGCATAATCTCATCTGAAATTAGATGAGCTGATGTTGGAAACTTTCAATTGCCGAGAACCTTTTAGTCCTGTTTCCTGGAGTTGTGAAAGGTAAACTAACAGTGTAGGGTACAATAATTCTCTGAGTATAACACTTCTATCTCTGTAAAACTGGGAAATTCCATTGTATTGATGCTCCCAGTTTTAATGGCAAACCAAAGTTGCCAAGAGTGTCTAGTATTTTGATAAGTTTAACACAATAAACCTTTGCTTTAAAAACAAGTTTTTGTTTTTTTATTTCTTAATACTATAGTTAAACTAATGCCATCTTGTTGCAATGTGTGTACATGACACTATGATAAATGTCTTCAAACATTGACCTTATAAAAAGACAGACAAAAGTACCCTAATGGGTATATATACATTCTTGTGTGTGTGAACCTGTATGTATAGTTGATATGGGAGTGCATGTATGTATAGTTGATGTGGGAGTGCATGTAGACTCTGCAAAGTGGTATACCCACCACACCCCATTCCAAATGTGTGAATTGCAGAGGATTCTATATGGCTATTCAGAGTTGGGAGTGCAGCATTTTCCTAGTTCTTTGACCTGTATGTCCTTAAGCTCTTTCAAAATGTTTTGACCCATCACTCCTGATGCTCCTCGTTCTCTACTTGGCACAACTGCTGACTTCATTTTAGCTGGGACTAGTTCCCCACCTCTACTTGGCACAACTGCTGACTTCATTTTAGCTGGGACTAGGTTCCCCACATTCTGCCAATATTGCATGAAATCTCAGCTCCCAGAAGTGGCCAGCTTTGCCATGGATGCAATAGCTAGTTGTTGACATGGAACATCTAGTGGGGGAAGAATCACTCTGTTCTGATTTGTCCATGAATCTTTTCTACCCAGTGTATCCTATCCTGGCCCAAAAGGGTTGGGAGGTGACTATACTAACTAGAGCACACTAAATGGGCACTGGGGGGGTGGGCATTACATATATTGCCCAAGACTTCTCAATTCTGTCCAAATTTTGTTGGAAATAATGAAAGTTAATGTTTCGTCTGTCTCCCCTACCCTATATCTGGGATGCAGATTTCAAGGAATATCTGCTTTCTTGGGTGGAACAGGGAAGTCTACCAAACTCTTCCTCCAATGCTGGCACACTAGGGGATGGGAAGGAATTACTGTCGTAACCTTTCATAGTATATTCTGAGGGACTGTAAACCTTCTTGGCCAACTGAACACTTGCATGTTCTGGGAAGTATCCAAATCCTGATAATGGAGATTTGGATAACATGCTCTCAATCCTGAAGTAGGAAAACTATCTGCCCCATCACATTCCTTTTTTCTTTTCAGAAGCTGCAAGTGAATTGGTTGCACAAGAACAGAGTGACACTAGAGCAGGATAAATTTATGTTGCTACAAGCTGGCAACAGCTTTCCCAGGGATGGGTATATCATTTTGGTTAAGGGCACCTTCCCAGACAGTACTGATCAATACCTTTCCCTTGCTGAGGGGGACCCCAGCAGCCATAGATGTGTCTGGTCCACTGTGGCTGTATAGGCCACACCACAGGGATCCTGGGGGGGTGAGCAGTCTGAGGAATTTGTATAGAACTGACAGTGGGGCTGGTGAATGGTGTGCCTCCTTGGGGGAAATTTTCTCAAATGTGAGTCACTTCATTTTCCCCATGAAAATGAGTTGAAATGGCTTTTAAAATGGGAGTACAGTAAATTGCATGACAGTTTCTCTTCCCTATAAATATGAAGAGCACTTGTTTCTGCTGTCCAATGGATGGCTATAGTATGGGCTCATTCTCGTGGTGGGCTAATTTCTTCACTGGCTAAATGCCTGCAATGCTCCTAATTAGTCAAACTGGTCATGATGCTGCATTATTTCATCAAAGTTCTCCTCGCCTGCTTTTCTATCGGTTCAGCTTGACCTAAAAAATGCATCTGAGATTTTAATGGGGGCTAATCACATGGTCCAAGACTTTATGCCTTCATCACAAAAGCTTCAGAAACCTTATTTGGACATTTTCTTACTCCTTCACAGGAAGGAATGTGATCCTCTAGATAAAGGATATGTAGGATCTAGTTCTCAGAAGCCTCTGCAGTACCACTCTTGGCCACTCAAATCAATTTTCAATAGAAATGATGTGCCAGAAATGTCAGAGCTGCAAGCTTAAGATTCCTAAATGGTGATTTGCACCGATCTGTTTCATGCCTAAAATGGGATTGGTGTACTGGTCCAAGTGCCCTCTTCAAGCAAGACCTGGGCTAAAGGGCAAAGAGCAACTGGCTACATTTGGAGTATAACAGAACTATTCCAAGCAGAATGCTATACTGCATAATGAACTGAAGCTACATGGAAAGCAGCTGTGATAGCAGTAGCTGCTTTAATAAACCACCACATGTCCAGTTGACAGCTTGTCTGCATTGTAGTTCTACTGGCAAGAGATGCCATCTGTCTCGCAGCGTTTCTTTAATGCCATGAAATTCCTTCAGAAGGCCTTTTTGAAGGCACTCTTGTTCTGTGGAGTCTGCACGTGTCTCATTACTGCTTCCCCTCTTCACTGGCTCTGAATAGTGATAGCTTCATAATTTCATAAATGTGTGTGACTGTTGGCCAATAACCCATACAAAAGTTCCTTCCAGCCTTGGGTCAGCTGTCTTGTCTAGCCTTACCCTAAAGGGGGCAAGGATGCTGATTTATTGTATATGAAAATAGTTTTTCATAACACTGGGAGTGTCTTATTCTAATCTAGTGGGGGGCAGCATATTTGACAAATGTTCATTCTAATAGAATGGGAGGAGGGTGTTCATGTCTCAGTGTGTAGCTAGGATGATTGGAAGTGTTTAGAGGAAATTTGCCTTCACTTGTGAAATCCTTGACTGGAGAGCACTCCACAGAAGCTGAAATGATGTACACAAACCCTACCCCCAGTGTACCGATCCCTTTTACACTCCAGAACACAAATTGCTAAGATGCAAGTTGGAGCCTGTTACACGCACCCTTCTGTAGTATCCAGGCTTAATGACTGGTCCATACTGATGACACTTCTCAAATCTTGTACTGTCGACATTTTTGATCAGGCCTCAACTTTTGAATGGATTGAGAAGGTCCATTCACAATCCAACTGTTATGACTCTAGGTAACTGGGCCAGTAGTCTCCCAAGTTTGACCCTACTACCACTAACAACACTTTTGTACCAGTGTCTGTCTCCATTCCTTTCACCCACAGTTAAAGATGGAATGTCTGCCGATTCTCTGCTAATTGGAGATTTCTTCCAGGATCCCTTTGCTGCTGACCAGTAGGGTATTTCCACCTTTTCCTCTTTTGTATAGGCCTAAAACCTTTTAAGCACATGAAGTGAACAGTTGAATTTCTTGTAACTATTGCAAAGGTCTACCACGCAGTAAATTTCTACATAGAATTTGCCAACACTAAATGAAGGAAGAAGAAATCTCTAAGCTTATGACTTGGGCCTTGGTGCATTTCAGAAGTAAAGCTCTTCAGTTCTTAATCTTCACTCCAGTAAAGTGAATTTAAAAAAGGTCAGTTTTAACCAAAAATTGTTACTGTTTAAATGCAAGTGGGGACAATTCCCCTGGTTTTCTCTGCAGCATAGCAGGGATCTGTCACTTAGATTGTTGAAGGTTCTTTTTCAGTCTTTCCTTTTGGTTTCTCCTATTGGACTCCATCCCATCTTGAGTTCTCTGTATACTAGAGACTCTAACATATGCACCCTCAGAACTGGCAGCTTCCATGTCTCAAATTCCTCGCATGTAAATCATATCTGAACTTGTTCCCAATCTACTGGGGAAATATTTTACCACTATGATGTATCACTAATTTTTAAATATGATTACTTCCTGAATTTGCAAATTTCTCTTCACAGAGTTGATGTGATGGTGGAGGTCTGATATTTTGAGATCAGATAGAACCTGGTACATTGGGGTATCATGGGAGTGTATGCCTACTTTTTTTTTTTTTGTAGTAGGCAGATTGTGTGGTCAGGAAGGGCACTGGTAAGGTTATGTTTTGTAATACAAAATCTAGTAAACCTATAGAATAGAGGAATTTTTGTGATTGAAGAGCTAAATGCATGGTCGGCTATACCACCATATCTAGCTTTCCTCACACATTCTAGCCTTTAGAATGAACACCTGTTTCATCACCAGTGTGTTCATTGAATACTTGGGAACTGTATTGCTGCATTCCTAAATGGTAGGGGACAAAAGGCTAAAGGACTGCAGTGAAAGGAACAGTATCAGGAGTAAGAAAAGTGACTAGTGCAATACTGCTGATGTCCATCCCAGGTCCAGTACTCTTCAGTGTTCTCAGTTCAGACATTTCTGAAAACAGGGTGAACCTTTTTGTTGCAGGTGGAAAACTTATGAGCTGCATGAAAATATTTATTTAAGGTAGCATTTATATAAAGGCTGATTAGTTAGTGCGCTGAAAAGCTGCAGCTGAGGTTTACTCTAGACTTTATGCTGTATTTGGGCCACAGCATTCACCATGTGCAGTTATTGGGCAGGGTAGACCTGATGGCAAAAGTGTAGGAATGAGGATCTGGAAGGGCTAACCTCACCCAGACATGACCACCACTAGAAAGTAGACTGCATTTACAGCAGCTAACAGAATTCTTGGATGTATCCTCAGGTGGATAGACTTGAAGTAATGTTTCTGCTATGTAGGTCCCTGCTCAGACTAAGACTTGAACTGTGTAAAGTTTTCTAGACCATACAATAACACTAATCAGGCTGGTGAAAGAAGTGGAGAGGAAGGAAGTCTGAGAGGTAACAGAGGGGAAAGGCTATGACCAGGCTCTAGAGGTGCTAAGACAGGCTAGAAAGATGTAGGAACAATTTATGGTTGCTTAAAATCCTGCTCTAGTGCATGAAATGGTTGCCATGAATGGGAAGGACAGATGGTGGGAGAAGGGTACACAAGCAGACCTAGAGCTTTCAGTTGGCTTGAAACTGGAAAGGTGCAAAGGCATCTTAGATAGGAGGGAAAGATTTGCAGCCTAGGAAAGTTATGCAGGCTGATCTACCTCATCCTGTGAATCCAAGTCCTACCAGACAAGTTGCATCTGATGGACTTCCAGCCTTATTCCATTCACCCATAACTTTTTTAAACTTTTCTCTAGTTGTTTAGAATCTGATAATGGGGAGAGATGTCTTATTTTCAGAACTGATTATCTGGAGAAGTTTCCTTAGCAGGCCATACTGCATTAGACTGCAAGAATCTCACTTGGTCCCATAGCACACTGCATAAAAACAGGAAACCAGTGGAATTTGGCTTGCACAGGCTCTATGCAAGTAGCACTATAACACAGTATTTACATTGTGCACATGGCAATGGCTAGCATTAAATGTGCATGCACAAGCCAGTTCAGAAGGATTGCAGCTCACGCTGTCAGTATTCCTCATTCCCTTCCATCACTGAGCAAGTGGAATTAGATGAAAACTTTGGATGGTCATGTTCACATAGAGCTAAGATTTTGTTGGAAATGTTGCAAAATACTACACTTGAGTAACAGCTTTCTCCACAAACGTCTGTCGGGTATACCAGACTTTTAATGGACTTCTGCCCCTCTAGCAACCATGATGTGGGCACTACAAAACATAGTAAATACCCTGCTAGAAGAGAAAGAAAATAATTTAATTAAAATGGGAGAATAGAAGGAAATGCTCTAGCTGCAGCAATTCTAGGTACAAATGGCTAAACTGCTTGAGAACAGGGTTCCAGATGTAGTAGGATCCTACATATTAATGCAAGTATGATTTTCAGTAACCTCTGACATGCATTTCTAGTAACCAGGAGACTTGGGTAAAATGTACTTTAATACCAATAGAAACAAAATTATTTTCCTGTGATCTAATAAAATTAATTCAGCAGCATAGGCGTGTGTAGATCTTAATGAGACTGGGGGAACTGACTAAAGGAACAGTATATTAATTTATGATAGGATAGGATAGTGTTTGAATAGTGGCAGAGGAATGCAATGTCCCATAAGAAAATAAATGGGCAGGTAACTTGTCTAGCTCATAAATATAAAGACCACACCTTAATGCAGGTAAAGCATCTTGTGAAATATGTAACACAGCTTATACTATGTACAAAGAATGCAATAAATTACTTGGATCATATGTTTTCTAGGAAATACCTATGTTTCATTCCTGCAAATCTTCTGCTAATGACTTTGCTACAACAAAAGCATCAGTTTCCAGGTAGCTTTCTGTATGTCACTCATTCCATATATAGTTTTGAATTATGATGTAAGCTATGAAATATACCTATGCAAATTCACTGCATTTCTTTTAACAGTAGTTAACACTTTCTCACTCACACATGTAAATAAATACCAGTGCCTTTCTTCTTCAAGCATTCAAACTCTGTCAACTTTGTTCTCCCTGTAATCTTTTTTTTCCGCCTCACCTGCAGCATTGTATACCAGAGGCCATACAGGGAAAGGAGAACAAAGTTGGAAAAGGTCCAAGGAAGGCTAACAGAAATAAGTGGAACAGACGGTCTGTCATATGAGGAAATATAAGGGAATATAACTATATATGTACATAGCCAGCCTTAAGCATAGGCCAACTAGGCAGATGCCTAGGGTGCCACTCTAGCAGGGCCGCTTTTTTCCAGTATTTGTTTATTCTTTTGTAGTAAAGAGATGGCTTCTTTAAAATATACTGAATGAATACAGGAAAACTGAAGAGTAAGACAAACTGAGGAAAAAGGAAGAAAAAAATTAATCTTGATGGTGTAGGTAGCACTGGGGACACTGGATAGTGGTGGTGGTGCGGGGGGGGGGGTGATGTGGAGCGCTTTTGCCTAGAGGAGCTGTTGATCAAAGGATGGCCCTGTATATGCAGGTGAAACGGAGACCAGGCTTATGAAATGAGTCCATAAAATGAAGAAGGTATGTAGTAAGGGAACTAGAAGGAAGATATTTATTTTTTATTCATCAGCGAACCTGGTTGGTGGACTGATCTCCAAACTATCTATTTGCAGAATAATATAGAAGTTATGGCATGCAAGCAGCTGTCACTATTACAGACTAGTGTGCAAGTCATAGCATGCATACTACAATTAATACATGCTATAAACATAGCTAACATTTAACTAACCTTATTGCCCTCTCATAGGTCCTAGACTTCAAGTAATAATTAATATATACTATGAAACATTTATCATTGTCAAAGATCTTGCATAGTTAGCATATCTATATATACAGATAATAAATATTTTAACAATAATCTGACTGTGCATGGACAATGCAAGATTTACCCATGGTTGGTAGAGTTTTATCGTGACAATGAAGCCCAAGTGAAGAAACTGAGACAACCATGGGTAAGTCATACATCACACACATGTATGAGTGGAATATTATTATAAAATGGCATTAAAGAAATTGCTTAACTTTTTAGGAAATGTCATTGTGCAATGTGACTTTAGCCTTCTTCCACCTCTTATGTTGGCTGTTTATGTTGTGCATGCATAAGACCTACACCATGCTTGCACAGTACCAGTGACCTGCAGTAGACAAGATACAGGTGGCACTCCCTTCTTACAGGTCTCCTTACAATACAATCAAGTTCCCCCCCCCTTTTTAAAGCCACCACTGAGAACGAATAGTACTGTAATACTAAAAGAGCAAGAAGGAGAGGACATGGAATTAACACAGAGAGGCTTTTTGGAAGCAAGTGACTTGCTTTTCTTATTTTATGGTTTGTAATTCTGGCTGTTGAAGTCTTGTCAATGGCTGGAATTCTTCCTGTGGAGAATGCTCATTTTACAATGTGCACAGATTCCCCTGTCCAATCAGCAAGCCCATTTGTGAATACAAGTAATGTTTTATTGTATAATGTAAGTTAGGCTGTTTCTTGGATAGGGTTTTAAGTCACGCTTGGCTTAGGAGTCTATTCTTTGTCAATGAAACATTTCCATTTTTGTGTTTGAGTATGTTTTTGTTGACCACATCAGCTACTGAGGTTGGTTTGCATTGTTTTCTGCAGATTTTAAAGACAGATATCTGATTTCAGTAGTTGTATGTCATCTGTGTACATTATTGCATTTAGGGAGGTCATTCCTGAAAATGTCATTTATAAATAGTGAGGAAAGGAAGGAGCTCAAAATGGACACTGGAGGCCAACATTTCTTAATGGGCCTTAGTTGTGATGCTTTTGAGAGAAAGATTTGGAAAGTAACGGCTAAAGTAATCTAATGTCTTAGTAATAAGACTACATTTATTCATTTTTGCATGAAGGACAGAATAGTTAACTAGTTCAAACGCATGGATCATGTCTATCAATATTCTTGCTGCACAATGTCATTAATGTTAGTTATCAAAATTATATCAGTAGTTATATATAGATGAGTGTCATATCTGTTGTGGAAGCAGAGTTGTGCATTACAATGTCAGCCCTATGTAAGTATTTACAGGAAAGGAGTGTGAAATAAAATCCTCCCACCTCAGTCATGTTGCCTTTCTTAAAGAATCAACAGAGATCTACCACTTGAGCCCATGGTATTTATCAAGCACTGATCTTTTTATTTACAATATATATATATATATATATATACCTGCGGTGGTGGTGCTGCGGTAGCATTGTCGCCTCACAGTAAGACGCTGTCTGGTTCGATTCTCAGCTAGAGCGTCTTCTGCATGTTGACATGCATGAATGGGTGTACCTTCACTGAAGGTTGTGCATCAGGGCTGGTAACTCGGCACATAAAAATCAACTACCAATCATTAGTGGACCAGAATTCCGCTGTGGTGACCCCTAACCGGGAAAGAGCCGAAAGACACAACAACAACAACAAAGGTAAGCATTCAACCAGTGGTCATTTGAAAAAAGTATATCTTTAAAATAAAGATGCCACTGCAATGTGTGCTGCTATGACTTGCCATTGCCATGGACGTAATAGCCTTTTCTGTTCTTAAATAGCTGCTCTTTTAGTTTTTTTAAACAATTGAAGTGTCTATTGCTGCCTCACTCCTGCAGGTAGCCAATTTCAAATGGATGGGCCTAGCCTAGCGATACATCTTTCTTCTGCGGAGGTTTCAAAATGAGGTCTAATTAGGATAATGATGTATTCTTGGCAGTATTTAAGGTCTGAATTTATAAAGGAACCACAACTTCACACTTCTTACGACAGAAGTGGGAAAATTCACGACACCCATGGAGATGGACAATAGAGGTAAGACTGCTGAATCCTACACAAATGCACTTTATAAGCACTTACATGAATGCATGGATCGTGCTATCCCTAACAGAACCAAGATGCTATTTTCCAAAAAAAAGGAAGCCAATCTGGTGGTCCCCTGCCATAAACAAACTCTATAACAGAAAAAAGAAACTGTTGCAAAAAAGAGTAAAATCCCATTACTGGAAGAACTCCCTGGTCAGCCTCAGTAAGAAGCTGAGATCCCTCATAAAATCCTCCAAAGCTAGTTATGAAAACAAAATCGCCACTGATTCTAAAGACAACCACAAAGCATTCTATAGCTATGTCAAGAATCTCAATGGCAACACTCAGATCTGCTCTGAGTTACAGCACAATGGTACTAAATATACAGAACCAACAGATATCGCCAACATCCTGGTAGATAGGTTCAGTTCTAACTTTACCCCCCACCCCATAAAGGGTCCATCTCTATACTAGAAGAATGCAACGTTCCTGTGATCACGGCTGCACAGTTAAAAAACACATTTTCCAAAGCCAAGAACACAGCATCCATGGGACCTGACATCTTTCCAGGTTGCGTTCTACATGAACTACAGAATGAACTGGCACCCCACTTAAGCACCATGTTCAATCATTGCCTCACCTCAGGCTTTGTGCCCACTGAATGGCGCACAGAGATGGTTATCCACTCCACAAAGGGGGAGCCACCACAGATCCCGGGAATTATTGCCCCATTAGCCAAACGAGCCTGGTCTGCAAGGCCATGGAGCATATCATCATGGAACTTATAAACAAAACATTGGTAATCTCCAAACTCTGGACCCCACCTAGTTTGGGTTTGTAAAAGGCAGATAATGTCTCCTAAACCTGATAGACTTCTTTGAAGCAGTCACCAAAGCCGTAGATGAGCGTAAGGTGGTTCACACAGCCTATCTAGATCTCGCCAAGACTTTTGACACCATCCCCCACTCTGGAATTATAGATAAACTCACTAAACTAGGTATAAATCCCTATGTCACAAGATGGGTTGCTAACTGGCTAACTGACAGAACCCACACTGTGAATGTAGCAGACTCCAAATCCGGCTTCATATCAGTGACAAGTGGAGTACCACAGGGTTCAGTCCTGGGTCCTCTCCTGTTTGGTATCTACTTTTCTGAAGTGCAAGCTAACACAGAAGGTCTTTGGCTAATGAAGTTTACAGATGACTGCAAACTAGGAGCCATAATTTAAACTCATGATGTGGATGTCCTATAAAAGGGCCTCACTGAGACAGATGCCTGGTGTCAAAGCCATGGCCTCAAGCTCAATGCCAAAAAGTGCATTGTCATCTCCTTTGGTAAAAACTCTGTACCCATGGGCTACCACATAGGTAGTAGTCTACTTAACATTGAAAGTGTGATGAGACCTTGGGACACAGGTGGACAGTAGTCTCTCCTTTGATAATCACATCACCACAGTAGTCAGGAAATCCTTCTATGTGGCACACCTCATCACAAAAGGTTTCTCATCCAGGAAAAAATAGGTCATTGTTCCCATCTGCTCATCACTCATTAGACCCATTATAGAGTACAACACCCCCTTTTGGTATGTACCTCACAAGACATCTACAACAACTGGAAAGGCCACAGAAATACCTCACAAAGAGGATTACTGATCTCAAACAGATGCCCTAAGCAGACCGTCTCTAAAAACTCCAGCTTTACTCCATCACATATCGCCTACTCAGAGGCGACCTCTGCCTAACATACAAAGCTATGTCAAACCCAGAGCTGTTGAACATGCTCCACTTAAAGAAATCTCAACCCCTATGAGCTACACTCTCTAGAGACCTAAACCTTGTGACCACAATAAACAGAACATGCTGGAGGGATAGATTCCTGTCCCAGAGACTTCCCATACTCTGGAACAAACTACCTATCTATATCAAACAAAGCTCCTCATTAGCACTCTTCAAGAAACATCTTGATGATTGGATGGGAAATAGGAAATTCATCCCAGGGATCACCTCTGTGGCTCTGCTCAACAGGGGGCACAGGAAAAAAATTTTTCTTTGGTGGCGAAAGCCAGGGTACCTTTTTGGCTAGGCTTCTTTAGGCCCTAGAGCCAATAGCCTAGCACCTACCTTTGAACATATACATGGTTGTGTACACATCACTGTACCTTTCTGATATTCAGCAAGTACCTTTACAAGGTGCTGCAAAATGAAGACATGCAGTGCCACAAGGAGCTGGCCCTGAAACCACCCCAAGGAAGCCATCTACACAGCTTACTGATTCAAGAAAGTGCTTAGCCATGTAGAGCAACATGGCCATCCTCATCATATTGCAGTAGTGGACATGGCCAAAAGACCGTATTGAACTGCCACACATGAATGTGTTTGGGAAGCCACTTCATACCAGGGCTTACTTTAAAAGTGTCATAATGGCTCCAACATAAAAACTGGGATGGGGAAGGGGAGAAATACCTGACACCAGGGAGGAAAGTTCAAAGATCTGTATTGGCAACAACAATGTATAGGGATCAATGGGTGTAGATAATCACTGGACACCAGGGAAAAAGTTCTGAACTGCTGTGTCAGTATCAGTGTTACTATGGGGGGCTTAGTGGGAGGGGGCACAGTGCCATGCCAGCACCAACATTATTACTTAAGATTGGGAGACCAGGGTTGGGGGTATAGTGCTGTATCAGCATTCCTACTCAGGACTGGGAGACCAGGGTTGGGGGGATATAGTGCCTTATCAGTGCTAGCATTACTAGGAGACCTAGGGGTGGGAGATTCAGTGCTGTATTCGTACCAGCATTATCAGGAGACCTAAGGGTGGGAGATTCAGTGCCATATTGGAACCAACATTACCAGGAGACCTAGTGGTGGGAGATTCAGTGCCATACTGGTACCAATATTATTAGGAGACCTAGGGATAGGAGATTCAGTGCCATACTGGTACCAACATTACCAGGAGACCTAGGGATGGGAGATTCAGTGCCATACTAGTACCAACATTACCAGGAGACCTAGGGGTGGAAGATTCAGTGCCATACTTGTACCAACATTATTAGGAGACCTAGGGGTGGGAGATTCAGTGCCATATTGGTACCAAAATTACCAGGAGACCTAGGGATGGGAGATTCAGTGCCATACTGGTACCAACATTACTAGGAGACCTCTGGGTGGGAGATTCAGTGCCATATCAACACCAATATTGCCAAGAAAACTAGGGGTGGGAGATTCAGTGCTATACTGGCACCAACATTACTATGGGGACCAAGGATGCCTAGAGGGATAGACTAGACACCAGGGAATGCTTTAAGTGCAGTGATGGCACCAACTGTACAATGGGGATCAGTGGTTGGGGGATGTAATAGGCACTCAGGAATGCTTTACTTGCCATGATGGTATCAACATTACAAGGGAGATTTGGGTGGTATGGGGGATGCACTAGTTACCATGTATTACTCCATAAAGTGCCCTAAGGCACAGACCTGCATAAATGGGATGAGGTAGGAAACCACCGCACACAATCTAAAATGCCATAATGGTACCAATGGTAGTATGGAGATCAAGGGACCACTGGGCACCAGGGATGACTTTTTAAAGTGCTGTAATGGCATCAACAGTACAATGGGGATCAGGGGTGGGAGAAACCACTAAATTATTATGAGTGTGGGGGGAATCCACAGGAGGGTAGAAACAGGTACAGGGACTGTGGTATGTGTGTGTGTGTGTGTGTGTGTGTGTGTGTGTGTAACTCTGGGAAGGATTGCACTGCATACATGAGCAGTAGGCTAGTGTCATTGCATGCAGATGAGCCACAATTTACATACTGTGGGAGTAACTGCAATTCAGGAAAGATGGAAGTTAGTCAGTAATGAGGTTATATCTCATCACAGCTAGTATGTTCCTGAATCACAAATGGGTACAAGACTAGGACCTTTAATGAATTCCTGACCTAGTGAACAACTAAGATGCTTGATTTATCATTTTGTTTTCTGTGGAGAGATAGTGCCTAATTTTTTGCAACCTGTGCATTTGATTCTTAAATAGAAATGTGGTTTTGTCATTAATAGGTAGCCAGTTGCCACTGTAAATATTGACAGTGATGAGCTTGGGGTTTTGCAAAAAGAATAAATGTGCAATTTTGTTTATAGTAATTTGTATTTTACATGTGTTTGAGCTGAAATTTAAGGTTACAAAGGGACCCCATATTTGATTTTAGGGATAAGAACATTTTCATTTAAGGCATTATGAGTTGTAGGGGTGAGGATGTGTGAGATTCTATAGTATAGTTTTAGTTGGTGGAGTGTTTTGTTAACAATAATGACAGTATACTTGACCAGTAAAAGAGTAGGGTCCAGTGTGATCCCTTGGCACTTATCCTTTGGTTGCCTTTAGGGATTTAGGGAGCTTTTGAGGAATGCCAAATATCACAATGTTAGATTTCAGGGAATTAATAAGGAGCATATTTTTATTAACCCTGTGGTATAAATCTGTAAAGCTACATTATAGTTTTCTCTGAAAAGAAATAGTAAGACATCATCTGCATATAGGATCAAGCTGAAGTGAATCAGGTCAGAAGGTGTATCACTGATGAATGAAGGAAAATAGAAGTGGAACACAAAGAGATCCTTGTGGAATTCCGATTCTTTTAATGGCTTCAAATGAAAGGCATGTTCCTAGATGTACTCTTTTTGGAGATAACTTTGAAACCATCTTATTGTACTGAGGACAAAACTGAATTTCGAAGTGAAACAGGTTATGATTTACTATTTCATACGCTCTTGCTATATCATTAAGCAGACCCCCTTGTTATTTTTGAATCATTCAAGGATTTTAGCTCTTCCCAGAAATGTTTTAGGCTGGAAGCTAATTTCATCAACTCATGATGGGCTGGGCAGAGACCAGTAGCACAAATAGATGCTAAAATGGAAGAAGTGGAAACCACATCACCAGATTTAGTGTCCTGAGTCCTGTTAGATGTCAGGAGAGTAAGTCTTCCATTATTTAGTCACATTATTTGTCAAGGTCCTCTCACCCTAAACAAGTATATAGGCTCATACTCCTTTTTGGATTAACTTTCCCTCTTACTCTGTCTCTTTTTCTTACCCTACACCCTCATAACTTTCCTTTACATAATATATATGTAGAGAAATGTTATCTCATATACACAGTATGACCACTGTAAAAAAAAAAAATTATTATTATTTCTTTGTTTTTAGACTTTAGGACTTTATTCTCTTTGTTTGCTCCTATCATAGTGGTACATTGCATATATTGTCTAACTTTATTTTTTTTAATTCTAATCTTGTATGGCCTATTGCTGTGTAAACATGTAATATTCCATTGGAGCTTTTCTCCCCGGGCCTCTACTGAAAATGGACATGTATCCAGTTAGACTAGCCCGGTCAACAAATGTAAAATAAATAAATAATTTTTGTATGAGAGCTTCCAGACTTTTTTTTGTACACATTTTTTTTTTGTATACAACATGAGCAAATAGGTGTAGCAGCCACGGTGGTGCAGTGGTAGCATTGTTGCCTCACAGCAAGAGGTTCTCCCATTCGATTCTTGGCTGGAGTGCGGGGAGTGCCTTCTGTGTGGAGTCTGCATGTCCTTCCCACGGTTGGGTGGCGTTCGAAAGACATGCGTAAATGGGCATGGGTGTGCCTTCATTGAAGGTTGGACATTGAGCTGGCACCTCGGCATTCGTGAAAATCTCCTGCCAATCATTAGCGGACCGGAGTTCTGCTGTGGCGACCCCTAACCGGGAAAAGCCGAAAAGAACAACATCAACAACATGAGCAAATAGGTGAGTATGTCATATAGACCTCTGCTTTAAATTTTATCCTTGCTTATAAGTATCAACTGGCTTTTTGCCTATATTTTTCCTCATTTCATCACATTATTATTTTGTGACTTTATATACTAGATATTATGCAAACAATTAAGCATATTAAGGACATAACCTGACCTAGCTTGAGGAAAGGTTTGCCAAAAATCCATTTTTTGCTTATAAGAATGCATTGAATTTAATTCAGAAGTTAATTTTATAAAGATATGACTAGGAACATACAAATATATGTTAGCAGCAGGTCTGGATCACAATCTTGCTATGAATGTTTTTGCAAGTACACCGAAAATAATGTGTTTAGTGATCCACATTTAGGTAAATAAATAACATTCAAAATCTATGAACTTGATTTATATGGCTAAATATGCAGAATGCAATGCATGCTACACATTGAAAACAGACTGAGGACGTAAAGTGTATTTGTCATGTTCTCATGCAATTGTAAGTAACAACATTAATGACAGTGTCTTAAGCATGCAATCAGTCATGAGGGATTTGGGCACCCAGGTTGATAGCAACCTGACTTTTGACCACCATGTTGCTTCTGTTGTATGGAAAGCCTTCTACATGGCCCACCTCATAAATAAGGTGTCTCATCCAGGGACAAGGAGGTTATAACATCCCTGTATTCTTCCCTTATAAGGCCTATTATTGAGTACAACACCGCTTTCAATGCAAAGCACATGTAGCAGCTGGAGAGACCACAGAAGTTACTCACCGGGAGAATCCATGGCCTCAAACATCTACCATACACAGATAGGCTAAAAGCCCTATCCCTCTACTCAATTTCATACAGACTCCTCAGAGGTGACCTTTGTCTGGCATACAAGGTGATTACAGACCCCACCTTGATGGGACTGCTACATATCCACAAGTCAAGCTCCACTCAAGTAACCTGCACGAGCAGTCTCAACATGGTCTGTGACATCAACAAGGCTTGTTGGCTGGACAGATGTGTCCCAGAGTCTCCCCCATCTATGAAATAGACTCCCTCTCCACATCAGGCAGAGTACCTCTTTACCCCTTTTTAAGAGCAACCTGGATAACTGGATGGGAAACAGAAAATATACCCCTAGGATTCCACCCATGTCTCTGCTGGACAGGGGCATCAAGTGGTGATTTGTCTAAACATGGGCTAAACTCTTGGCTAGGCTTATAAGGGCCTTAGGGCAAATAGCCTAGTAACCTCCTATGATCCTATGATCCTATAAATTCTTTGGATATAACCTCCTTAGCAAATGAGTTAGTGAAAAATGACAAAAAATGCACTGAACCCACAGACATTGCCGACATCTTGGCAGACAGGTTCAGTGCAAACCCCCCCTTCCCCCCAAAAGAGCAAATGTCTATCCCAACAGAGTGTAGCCTACCTGACATCACAGATGCACAGGTGAGAGCTGCCTTCTCCAAAGCAAAAAACACAGCATCAATGGGACCGGACGGTGTCCCGGGCTGTGTCTTACACGAGCTCCAAGAAGAACTGAACCCTCACATGAAGTCACTGTTCAATCTCAGCCTTACTACAGGATATGTACCCAAGGAATGGCGTACAGCAACAGTGGTCCCACTCCACAAAGGTGGTGCCACAACGGACCCCAGAAACTATCACCCTATAAGCCTGACTAGCCTGGTCTGCAAAGCTATGGAGTGTATCATCATGGAACTCATAAACAAAGACATTGGGAACCTCCAAATACTGGATCCTACCCAATTTGGCTTTGTTAAGGGCCGATCTTGCCTCTTGAACCTGGTCGACTTCTTTGAAACAGTCACCAAGACCATAGATGAAGGGAAGGTAGTCCGCACAGCCTACCTGGACCTCGCAAAAGCCTTTGAAGCAATACCCCACTCGGGCATCATAAATAAGCTCACCAGCTTAAATATCAACCCCTATGTCACAAGATGGGTTGTAAACTGGCTCAGGGATAGAACCCACATGGTCAGAATTGCAGCTGCCATGTCAGACTCTAAAGCAGTTACAAGTGGCGTCCCACAAGGATCAGTCCTGGGACCTCTCTTGTTCGGTATATATATCTCTGAGGTACATGCTAACATGGGAGGACTATGGCTGACCAAGTTCGCAGATGACTGCAAACTGGATGCCATAATCGACTCCCTGACTAACACAAGCATCCTCCAAAAGGGTCTCACAGAGACGGATAACTGGTGCCAGAGCCATGGCCTAAAGCTAAATGCCAAAAAGTGCATAGTCATCCCCTTTGGGAAAAACAAAGTGCCCACAAATTACCACATAGTTGGTAATCCATTAAGTACGGAAGAAGTCATTAGAGATTTGGGGACCCAAGTAGATAGCAATCTCTCCTTTGACAATCACGTTGCCAAAGTGGTTAGAAAGACCTTCTATATATCCCACCTTATCACGAAAGGGTTCACATCTAGATCAGGAGAGGTCATTTTGCCCCTCTACTCATCACTCATCAGGCCCATAATTGAATACAATGGCCCATTTGGGATGTACCTTACCTGACACCTGCAGCAACTGGAAAGACCTCAAAAGTGCCTCACCAAGAGGATCAAGGGACTCAAACAGATGCCCTACGCAGTTAGGCTAAAGAAACTCCAGCTCTACTCAGTTGCTTACCGCCTACTCAGAGGCAATCTGTGCCTGTCGTATAAAGCCATGTCCAAACCAGAATTAACGGACATGCTCCACCTCAGGAAATCCAAATCCCTTAGAGCTACATGCTCCAGGGACTTAAACCTCAGCACAGAAATAAATAGGACATGCTGGAGGGACAGATTCATATCCCAGAGGCTCCCCTCACTCTGGAACAAAATCCCAATCCATGTTAGGCAGAGCCCCTCAATGACACTCTTCAAGAGAAATCTTGATGAGTGGATGGGAGATCATAGGTTTACCCCTGGGATCTCTTCTGTGTCCCTACTAGACAGAGGCACAGTAAACTAACCTTAAAAGGGCTATCTTCTGTGACCTACTATACAGAGGCACAGTCAACTAATCTAAAAGGGTGGCGAAAGCCAAACACACTCTGGCTAGGCTTATAAATGCCCTAGGGCAGATAGCCTAGTATCAACCTATGAACCTATGAATATGCATTTCCAAAATGTATGGTTTTCAATGCAAAATGTATATTGTTTTTGCATTTTATTTTGTTGGTAAGAATGGCCCTTGGAATTATTTTTCAGTGCGGAAAATCCCAGCAATGATCTCTTGAAAGACTTAACCACTATGCATATCTATTCAAATTAATGTATTGTCTGCTTCATGTCCACGCTAAACTCATCAGTTGTCATTTCTTCCTGAAAAGACAAGTTGTCAAGTAGTTCTTGCAGGTAGAACACTTCAGATGGAGAATTAACACATGTAATGATGCAGTGCTGATACCAAATGTACATAAGAAACTGTTCCTCAAAAGAGGTAAACAGATTTGCTTACACATAATGTTTTGTATTTGTATGTAACGTATTGCTCACTATCTACCATAGCATCATTTTGTGGGTGTGGATAAAGAGGAAAATCTGAGAAAACAGTAAAACTAAAAAAAAAAAAAAAAAAAAAAAGCAAACAGTACAAAATTACGTGCAACTGTATCATGAGAAATATCACAGAAGATGAAATTCATTTTAAAGCAAAAATGCTTCTGAAAATAACCAATACACTTTAAAGGCAGGTTACCGCCTAACTACTCTGAGATTAGATGTTTGGTAGTGACTAATGCACTTACTAAGCATATTATGAGTGAAGGCAATGCCCCCAATTTTATGTTTGGAGCACTTGAAGTAATTGCTGTAAATGTAAGTGGTGTATATTTTACTAAAACTGTAAGTCAGGGAATATTACTGGATTACATTTTTCATAGCAGATAGAAGCCCTAGCCTCAATTCCATTGTCAGCTTTAAACCTGCCTTAAAAGTGAAAGTGTCACTGTGTAAACATTAAATATGCATCTTGTTTAAAGCAATGTGTTTTAAGTACTGAAGCTTTAAGAACTGTGGTCATATGGCATTATAAGTAGGATTGATAACTCTCTTTCTTTTAGACACAAAGAAACACTGTAAATGTGAAAGCTTGTTATTTTGTTGCTTAATTTTTTTAGTTTTATTTATTTTATTTTTATTTAACATTTGTTGACCGGGAAAGTCCGACTAGGTTTCTACAGAGGCCTTTTTGAGAGGAGGAGCCGGGAATGCGCATCCATTGAATGTGGGAGGAAGAGAGGAGAGCGAGAGGAGGAAACACCAGAGGGAGAACAGCCAAACTCCACACAAATGCACATCGAGACTGAGAGAGAAAGCAAGACCTCTTGCTGTGTGTGGCTGACGCATTTATAAAATATATAAATTTTTAATGAATTTTAGCTACAAAACTTTGCAACTGATCACAGTGTTTTTTTTTTTTTGGGGGGGGGGGGGTTCAACTGTCCTAGTAGGATTTTCTTGGCATTTACTCAGTTGCCTGCTACAGCAAAAGCCATGGTTTGCAGAGAGCTTACAAAGCATCAAAGGGATCTCATTGTTGAAAGGTATCAGTCAGGGGAAGGGTACAAAAAAATTTCCACAGCATTGGACATACCATGGAACACAGTGAAGACAGCCATCAAAAAGTGGAGAAAATATGAGACAACAGTGTCGTTACAAAGAACTGGACGTCCCTCCAAAATTAAAAACTGGTCATAGAGGCTGCCAAGAGACCTAAAGCAACATTGAAGGAGCTGCAGGAATTTCTGGCAAGTACTGGTTGTGTACTACATGTGACTACAATCTCCCGTATTCTCCATATGTCTGGACTATTTATTTATTTTATTTTATTTTACATTTGTTAACTGGGGATGCCTGACTGACCCGAAAAGGCATATTTTCAGCAGAGGCCCAGGGAGAAAAGCTTCACATAGAAAAATTACAGATACATTTATTTATTTAGGCATGATAACTATACACACAAATTAGAAAAGACATGTTTTTACAGTGGTAGGCAGCACATCAATAGTTACAGAGGAGAGAACAAACAAAAAATATTAATTTAAAAATAAAGGTAATTAATAGATTTGTGGTGTACAGCTGAAATTTGGAACATAGATATAATACATACATAGTACACAGGTACAGTACATACATTGTAGATTAGCCAGTGTTTGTGAGTAAGATTGAAAACTATTATCAAGTACTCTATGTTTAGTATGTATACCTTATCCGCTTTCACTAGCCTGGGGAGCAATCATGGCACTGCCAACTTTGCTTGAGATGTTGCCTGATGAGGTCTTTAAAGGAGGCTTTGGATTATATGTTTTGAATGCTAGTGGGGACAAATTTCCATTTTTTAGCCACTGAACTACTATATAGTGCAACTCCAAAGCTATTGTAGCTGTTGGTGACTTCTAGTAGTAGTTTGCTTAATGATCTAAGAGGCCTTTTGGCTTAGTGATGTTGTACTAGGTTTTTGAGGGCAGGACACTTATTGGGGAGGTAATAGATGGAATGACAGAGGCAGAGCTGATTGTAGGTTAAGAGGTTGGGCAGGTCAAGCCAGTGGAGCTGTCTCAAAGCAGTACAGTGATGAGTTCTATATGAGCAATTTGCAGCAAAGGGAGCTATTCTGTTATAGCAGGCTTCCATTTTGCTTAGTTCAGTTTTGTTGATTAGTCAGAATGGGAGATGCATAGAGTAGGGTGGATAGAAGTTGGGAGTGAGAAATGGCTGATCTTGTGTTGTTGGTAAGAAATGGTTTGATACGGTAGAGTGATCCCAGTTTGGCATGTACTTTTTTAATAGTTAAGTTGAGATGACTATCAAATTTTAGGTGGGAGTCTATGGTTATTCCCAATAGCTTAGCCTGTGCCACTGGAGTGATTGGAGTAGCATTTGTGGAGTAGATAGTGAACTGACTGCTATCAGTGTTTTTGTTAGAACTGGTTATAATCATAAGCTGAGTTTTCTTTGGATTGAGGATAAGTTGGGCTTTGGTAAGGTAGTTTTCAACATCAGAGAATGCTAGTTGAGTTGTTTGCAGGAGGGTGGGAATGTTTTGTGCAGCACAGATTAAGGTAGTGTCATCTGCATACTGAATGATAGATGCATGCTGTGTGGAGGTATGGAGGTCATTTGTGAAGATTGTGAATAGTAGTGGTCCTAAGATAGAACCCTGTGGGACTCCTAAAGTTATGGGAAGCTGAGGAGAGAGAGAATTTTCCCATTTCACAGCTTGGTACCCGTCAGTTAAGTAGCTCTGGAACCAGGTAAGAGTGGAATTTGATAGGTGATATTGGTTTAGTTTGTTTAGCAGGATTTGGTGTGAGACTGTGTCAAATGCTTTGGACATATCCAAAAAAGAGTTGACATCTGCAGGCCTTCATTTTTGAGGCGGTTTACTGTGTCTGTGAAGCAGAGGAGGGGTGTAGTGGTACTATGGGCAGGTCTGAAACCATGCTGAGTAGGTGACAGGATGTTGCTGTCTAGGAGATTATCTGGGTATGGATGCATTTTTCTAGGATTCTGGCCGGGGGTGGGGGAGTAAAGCCATTGCTTATTAAGCTGTAATTATTAATTTCAGTGGAGGTCCTGCCTTTATGTATGGGCGTAACATAGGATATTTTCCAGAGTTTGGGCACATAGTTTTCAACAATTGATCTCTTTATGAGAGTGGAGATTGGGATAGCAATAGCATCTGCTGTGAGTTTCAAGAAATAGCTGGGAAGCAGGTCGGCTGCTGTTGATGAGGTTTTTAGTTTGGAGAGCATGCTTTTGATTGAAGCGGTGGAAACTGTTTTGAGGGTAAAGCTTGTTTTAGTGTTATTTGTGTTTGCCGGGATAGTGAGGAAGGAACTGTCCTGTGATACTAAGTATAGAATTGAGTTCACTAAGTGGGAGTTAAATTGTGTTTCAATGGGAACTTTAGTGTCAGGGGTGGTTGGTTTGGGGGTAACCGTTTGGGTGGGTTTTAGTAGCTGGTTTACATTTTTCCAAAATTTTTGGGGGTTGTGTTGGTATTTAGTTTGTAATGTTGTGTAGTAGGATTTTTTTGTCCAGCCTAATGCATTTTTTGCACTTTTGTGCAGTTCTTGGTACTTAGTTAGGCTTTGTGTTTCTTTGTTTTTTTTATAGTAAAGCCAGGCAGTGTCTCTGGACTTGAGGATTTGTTTGGTTTCTTTGCTGAGCCAGGGGTTTGTAGGGGTTCTAACCTTGATTTTGCACAATGGAGCGACAGTGTCTAGGTGTTGTAGAAATGTTTTGTTGAAATATGCTACAGCCTGGTCAAGTGGGAAGGTTTTTAGGGGGGTCCAGTCACAGTTACAGAGTAAAGTGTTCAGCGGGATTCTAATGTAGACTTAGTATTGGGGGAGGGAGATAGCACAAGGGGTGTAAACCAGATGGAATGCAAAGAAACCAGAGAGGCAATCAGTGGAAATCAGTGAAGGCCTCAGAGGGGCTAAGTAATAATTCAAACTACCTGTAAAGTGAAGGAGAGAAGAGACAGCAAAGTTTATTAAGTTTGGAAGTGTGTCTTCACAGTGACTTGCTGATTAGAAACCAGTTTGTGCACAGATTAGAGTAGGGAGATACATTAGCAATGAAGGGAAATGTATAGAGATGGAAATAAACAGGTGGGCCTCCAAGTGATATAAACTAAGGCAGAAAGCACTGAGAGGGCTGCTTAATGGTTAACTTAGTCACAGGGATCTGAATTAAATGTATACTGTCTATTGGACAATTAGGATTACTGCACTATCTGGGGGGAGGACACAAAGCTACAACAGTCAGTTTTATTAGCACGCTGATAACTACTAAGAAATACTGCTAATGTAATAGCTTCACTCTCATAAAACATAAAAGTAGAATGCCTGGGTGGACTGACCCTGCTCTTGAGGCTCAAAATGTATATCCTTGTTTAGTTTTGCAGTATTGATTCCTTCTTATACTGTATGGGTGGAGTTGTAGCCGCAGACTGCAGATTTGCTTGAGTGTGCTCCTGCTCTTGGGGTCTGTGGGGTAGGGTTGCAAGACGGAAGCCTCTTCTTACACAGAAGAACATCCAGGCCCAGCTAAAATTTGCAAAACAATACATCAAGTCTCCCAAAAGCATGTGGGAAAATGTGTTATGGTCTGATGAGACCAAGGTTGAACTTTTTGGCCACAATTCGAAAAGGTACATTTGGTGGAAAAACAACACTTCGCATCACCAAAAGAACACCATCCCCATGGTGAAGGATGGTGGTGGCAGAATCATGCTTTGGGGTTGCTTTTCTTCAGCTGGAACTGGGGCTTTAGTCATGGTAGAGGGAATTATGAACAGTTCCAAATAGAAGTCACTTTTGACCCAAAATCTTCAGGCATCTGCTAGAAAGATGATGATGAAGAGGAATTTCCACACGACAATGACCCCAAGCATAAATCCAAATCAAAAAAAGAATGGTTTCACCAAAAGAAAATTAAAGTTTTGAAATGGTCCAGCAAGAGCCCAGACCAAAATCCAATAGAAAATCTGTGGGGTGACCTGAAGAGGGCTGTGCACAAGAGATGACATTGCAATCTGACAGATTTGGAGCACTTTTGCAAGGAAGAGCGGGAAAATACTGCCAAGTCAAGATGTGCCATGCTGATAGACTCCTACTCAAGAAGACTGAATGCTGTAATTAAATCAAAAGGTGTTTCAACAAAGTATTAGTTTAAGGGTGTGCACACACAACAAAGTATTAGTTTAAGGGTGTGTACACTTATGCAACCAGCGTATTGTACATTTTTTATTTTTTTATATTTTTCCCCTAACAGAATTGTTTGTTTTTTAATTGAATTGTACAGGTTATAGGTTACATTAAAGGTGAGAAAAGTTTTGAAATGATTTATTGTGGTCTCATTTTTTTATATCACAAAAAACGGGCATTTTAACACAGTGGTGTGTAAACTTTTTATATCTACTGTATATATATATATATATATATATATATATATATATATATATATGTATATATATATATATATATATATATATATATATATATATATATATGGGTCTACTGGTCTACTTCATAAGATCGACAGACCATTTGCTCGACATTCATTTGGTCGACAGCTCATTTGATCGACAACCA
Organism: Protopterus annectens; assembly: GCF_019279795.1. Lineage (NCBI taxonomy): Eukaryota > Metazoa > Chordata > Ceratodontiformes > Protopteridae > Protopterus > Protopterus annectens. The sequence goes on along the minus strand of NC_056743.1, from coordinate 1,043,229,928 downwards.
GTATTCAAGGCACTTAACAGGGATTTGCCCCCCTCCCCAATGTTGTGCGACCCTGGAGTTGGTATATATAGTAAGGGGGGTGTGGGGGGCACAGTCCCCCACATTTGGGGGCTGTGAGGGCAAAGCACCCCATCTATTTCTGTTTAAAACATGAAAATACAACAAAACTACACATTTTGCAACAACAACAACAACAAAATAAATCCATAAAAGATGTTAAATAAAATATATTCTGATATTTTACCACTTAACTCCGAATTATACATCTGCATAAGCCCAACTATTAGTCTGGTCCTTATTGCAAGCCTTTCCTTACTTGAGTACTACACTACTAATTTCCAAAGGGGAAAACATACTATCAAAAGTGCTTTCCATGATGCATAGTTATCTGAGTATTGTTGTATACAGAAGTATAGCTAGGATGAGTTAAAAGGGGCAGGTACCCCAGGTAAAAGGTATTAGTGGACCACTTCTATTGTCAGGATGGGAACTCTTCTTTCAGCACATCATATGTGGTCTTAAGTTGAATCAAGCTGCAAGTAGTTTGCCACATTTTTTTAAATAAAGAATAGATAGATATAGATATAGTTATATATTAATTAATTAATTAATTAATTTATTTATTTATTTATTTATTTATTTGAAATTTGTTTACCAGGGAGGTCCAACTGGGCTTTGTAGCCTATTTTCATTGGAGGCCCAGGGAGAAAAGCTCCACATACAAGAAAGTAAAATACAGTGCATTGTTGAATATATGTACAGTGACAGTTGTAAATTGTTTATACTTTCACAAGAAGAAGACAAAACAAAAAGACTTTTAGACTAATACTAGTATAACAAAATACATTGGTTACATTTGCTACAAAAAAAGAAGACTTGTAGTAGTACAACAACAGTGGTTACATATGTTATAATTTTTCATAAGAAGTAAAATGTGTAGGGCTAAATTAGTGAGAAACTACAAGATGATATAGTGCGGAGCAGCATATCAGAGGGCTAACTAATAAGAGTTGAAGGGTGCCAGATCAGGGAACGGTACTGAATGCTATATGAGGCAGCTATAGCTCTGGTTGTAGATATGCATACATTCATACATATGTGCAATTATTTCATATAACAAATATTGTATGTCATAAAGTGCAAGTGTTGCAACATTCCGTTTCTTATGGCAGAAAAACATATATAATATACATTTCTAGATGTATTATGCAGCATACAATTAATGTAAAGACTCCTTTTCTTTGATGTACAGTTTTTCTTTTTGCATTGGAGCTTGTAAATGTTATATAGTCATCTTTCCGATGAGATATTAAATCTAGACCCATCTGCTTGAATTGGTGTAGCTCACGTAGATGTAGAAGATCCCACAGCACCTATCGAAAAGAATAAGTGAAGTTCCTTGATGCCCTTGCGAAATTTCCCCTAATAGTATAAATACCTCCTCAGGTCTCCCCTGAAAAGAGGCTACTAGCCTAGTGGGACTAACCAAGTCAACAACAGATACATAAATAAATACATAAATTAAAATAAAATATATATCTATATCTTACTAACTGCTTATTGCAGCGGTAGCATTGTTGCCTCACAGCAAGAGGTTCTCCCATTCGATTCTTAGCTGGAGTGCGGGGAGTGCCTTCTGTGTGGAGTCTGCATGTTCTCCCCGTGGTTGGATGGCATTTGAAAGACATGCATAAATGGGCGTGCCTTCGTTGAAGGTTGGACGTCGAGCTGGCACCTCGGCGTTCGTTAAAAAATCTACTGCCAATCATTAGTGGACCGGAGTTCCGCTATGGCAACCCCTAACCGGGGAAAGCTGAAAGACAACCATCTTACTAACTGCTTATAGCTTTATCCTCTGCACTAACTGCCAGATATTATCTCTAACCCAGTTTGTACTTTTGTTCTCAGTCTGAAAGTAATCCTGCTGGATTAATGTTCAACAAACAAGCAAATAAACAAACAAACAAACAAACAAACAAACACAAACGAACAAAACCACATGGAAGAATAAGTCATCTCCAAGGTACAAAAAGTACAAAGAGAGCTACCAATGAAACTACAGAGGAGTGTGAAAGGAGTAAGGCTTTTGTAGCAGTAAATAAGGATGAGGAAAAAAGAGGCAGAAGAGCCACAAATAAAAAACAAATAAACATGAATGGACAGCGCAGCCACTGAAGGAAGACAGAAGCTAAAGACATGAAAAGTAATGGACAGTCTTCATATAAGGACTGGAGCTTTGGGGCAGCAAAGAAAGCTGCATAACAGAGAGTGAAGAGGAAAGATAGATAGAACATAACGGGAATGAAAAAGGAGTAAATGTGCAGATGAAAAGGGAAAAATCTTGGGGGAAAATATGGCTAATACAAACTTTCTGAGAAATCAAGGGGAGAAGTATAACCCATGGAAAGAGGGGGAGACTGGCACCCTTTTCCTGATAAGCTTACAGGACTCAAAGGAGAAGGGAGGCCAAGCAAAATGGAAGGGAAAAATAACAGAGTAAGGGACCAAGAAGAATAAGGTTTATTATATGGATTGTGTGCATGTGTATATGTGTGCGGGAGGGGGTCACAACCAATTAGGAAAGGAGTATTAAAGAAACAAGGAGAGGGTGAGATGACAAAATTATTGAAAAAAGCCTGGTTAGACTTTTGAAGAGAAAGACAATGCTGCTATTGGGAGTGGGAGGTCAAAGGGTCACCTGCCTTAGGTGTAAGCTCTTAAGGGACACTGTTAGCAGTAGCTGACAGGGCACAATTGCAGTTATGGCATGACATTCATTTAAGAAGCTGCTGTTAATATCATGACTTCTGAAATTAATGCTAATACTGCATTCATGCTTTGTTTATAGGTTCATAGGTAGGTACTAGGCTATCTGCCCGAGGGCATTTATAAGCCTAGCCAGAGTGTGTCATCTTTCGCTGCCCTATTGATTAATTAACTGAGCCTCTGTCAAGAAGAGCCAGTAAAGTGATCCCAGGGGTGTATTTTCTGTTACCCATCCACTCGATCTCTTGAAGAGTGTTAGTGAGGGGCTTTGCCTAATGTAGTTAGAATTTTTTTTTCCAAAACATGGGGAGTCTCTGTGACAAGAATCTATCCCACCAGCATGTTCTATTTATTGTTGTGGTGAGGTTTAGCTCACTAGAGCAGGTGGCTCGCAGTGACTTGGATTTCTTTAGGTGGAGCATGTCCATCAATTCTGAGTTTCACATGGCTTTGTAAGTCAGGCAGAGATCACCTCTCAGTAAGCGATATGCCACTGAGTACAGACAGGGTTTTTCCAGTCGGGCTGCATAGGACATATGTTTGAGGCCAGTAATCCTCTTGGTGAGGTACTTTTGTGGTCTTTCCAGCTGTTGGAAGTGTCTTGTGAGGTACATCCCAAATGGGGCATTGTACTCTATGATGGGTCTGATGAGTGATGAGTAGAGGGGCACTATAACCTCTTTATTTCTCGATGCAAACCCTTTAGTAATTAGATGGGCTACATAGAAGGATTTCCTAACTACTTTGGCAATATGATTGTCAAAGGAGAGATTACTATCTACCTGGTTCCCCAGATCTCTTATTACCTCTTCTGCATTAAGGGGGCTGCCACCTATGTGGTAATTCATGGGTGCTTTGTTTTTCCCAAATGGGATGACTATGCATTTTTTGGCATTTAGCTTGAGACCATGACTTTGACACCAGGTGTCCGTCTCAGTAAGGCCCTTTTGGAGAATGTCCGTGTCAGCTGGAAAGTCAATCATCGCTCCCAGTTTGCAATCATTGGTGAACTTGGTTAGCCATAGTCCTCCTGAGTTTGCCTGTACTTCTGAAAAGTATATGCCAAACAGTAGGGGGTCCCAGGACCGAGCCTTGTGGAACACCACTTGTGACTGGTTTAGAGTCGGACCCGGAGCCCACTATTCTTACCATGTGAGTTCTGTCTGTAAGCCAGTTGGCATCCCATCTCGGGATGTAGGGGTTTATGTTCAGGCTGGTGAGTTTTTCTATAATTCCTGAGTGGGGAATGGTGTCAAAAGACTTGGCAAGGTCAAGGTAGGCTGTGTGAACCACCTTCCCCTCATCTATGGCCTTAGTGACTGTCTCAAAAAAGTCAATCAAGTTTAGTAGGCATGATCTGCCCTTAACAAAGCCGAACTGGGTCAGGTCAAGTGTTTGGAGGTTTCCAATGTCTTTGTTAATGAGTTCCATGATGATGCGCTCCATAGCCTTGCAGACCAGGCTAGTCAGGCTTATGGGGCGATAGTTACCAGGGTCAGTTGTGGCCCCTTCTTTGTGGAGTGGAATAACCATTGCTGTGCACCATTCTATGGGCACATAGCCTGTGGAGAGCCTGAGGCTGAACAGTGTGTTTAGGTGGGAGGTTAGTTTGTTCTGTAGTTCATGCAAGACGCAGCCTGGGACACCATCGGGCCCCATTGACACTGTGCTTTTGGCTTTTGAAAGGGATGTTTTCACCTGTGCATCTGTGATTTCTGGGACACTACACTTTTCCGGTATTGTTGTGGACCCTTTTGGGGGTGAGAGGGGAGTGAAGTTTGCACTGAATCTATCTGCCAGGATGTTGGCAATATCAGCAGGTTCAGTATATTTTGTGCTATTTTGCACTAGCTCAGAGCATATCTGCAAGTTGCCACTTAGATTCTTGACATAGCTAAAGAAGGCTTTGTGGTTATCTTTTGAATCCTTGGTTATTTTTCTTTCGAAGTTAGCCTTGGATGATTTTATGAGGGACCTTAGTTTCTTACTGATACGGATCAGGGATGTCTTTCCTTCTTGGGATTTGCTTTTTTTCTGAACTAGTTTCCTCCTTCTATTGCATAGCCTGTTTATGGCAGGGGTCCACCAGACTGGTTTCCATCTCTTAGGGGAGTGAGTCCTGGTTTTGCTAGGGATGGCATGATCCATGCATCCTAGTAGGTGCTTATAGAGTGCATTTGTAAAGGTTCCTGCATCTTGGACACTGTTATCCTTTAGTGTGGGGGCTGTGAAACTTACCACCTCTGTCGTAAGTAAGGTGATGTTTGCTATATAAAAGTTTTTCACTGTGGTTTCCTTGGTTGGGGGTGGTGGTGTGGTGTGGACATCCAGAGTGATTAGTTTATGGTCTGATCTAACCAGTGATGGGTTGTCCTCTGGTGCAGAACACCTGTCGCCCATATTGGTGATGACCAGGTCCAATATGTTTTCACCTCTGGTAGGGGAGTTTACCAGCTGATCCAGAGCATTTGAGTTGATAAATTCCAGGAAGTGCTGGACCTGGGAGTTTGTAGTAGTTTTTCCAGTTAATGGTTAGGTAATTGAAATTACCCAATATCAGGGTGTTCAGTAGGACCTTCATGTTTTCCAGTGTCTCCAGAAAGGCGGAGTGGTGGTCCTGGGTCATGGAGGGTGATCTGTAGCAGGCCACAATTTGCATTGGAGATTTGCCCGATGTTAGTTACACATGGATGATCTCAGAGGTATCATGCTGCGCAACTAACTTGGATGTGTAGGTATCCTTGATGAATATAGATACATCCCCTCCTTTTGTGTTTCAGTGCATGTTCTGTGGCCAAAATGTGTGGTATGAGTTGTAGCCCGGTAGTGCCCTGTGGAGCCTTGAACCAGGTTTCAATTACTGCACAGATGTCGATGTTCTCCATACTGAGGAGTGCTTCGAGCACGTGCATTCTGAGATTTAAACTCCTACCGTTGAGTAGCATAACCCTCATTTTTTTATTTGTGCTGTTTACGGAGGTGGGTTTGACTTTTGAGCCTTGCCTAAAAAAGGCACTATGGGGGCAGCAAGAGCCTTGGCCAGTATTCGAAAGCCTAGGGGTGACAGGTGCAAGCTGTCTCTTGCGAAGCAATGAGGCTTGTTGAGCATGTCATCCCAGGCTGACAGACACTGGATCCCCTTTGAATGACACCAGAAGCTTAGCCAATTGTTGAAATCGATCATTTATTCTTTATAGTGCGGTATCAGTCTTGGTGAGGGCAGGATACTACTCAGGGTCAGGGTCATACCCACCTGGGCTACATGATTAGAGAGCTCTTCCATGTCTCTTTTCATGTAGTCCAGGGAGGTATGTCTCAGGTCATTCACACCAACATGAACAATGGCAGAGTCATATTTGTACTTGTTCTGGAGTGACCTGAGTGCTTGTGTTATGTGGCGGATTCTGGCTCCCGACAGGCAGCTAACAGTAACCTTCTTGTCCAGCCTAGTGAGTGGGACATCAGTGTGCCTGACTATAGAGTCACCTATTACTAGTGTGTTAGGTGTTATTTCACCTTAAAGGCTGTGATTGTGTGGCACACTGATTTTGTGTTTTATGTGTTATCTGGTTTGTGACGGGAGGTGCAGGTTTTGTGGGTGTCTGCTTTGGAGCTCTCTGAAGCTTTTGCATGTTTTTATGTAGAGCCTCCAAGTATGATTTTGTGTATTTATGTGTATTTTTTGCCAGTGCTGGTTTAGTATATCTATGTGAGGCTGGAGGTGTGGTACAAGTGTTAACCTTCTCCTCATGACAGCCTGTTCCAGTCTTGGGTGGAGAGAGCTTAGCCTCCAGTTTAGCTATATAATTGCATCTCTCTCATATGTTAATGTTTTGTGGTAGGAGGAGAGGGTTGTCTGTGTACATTAGGCAGTTATAACATTGCCTCAGGATACCCAGGTTCACCAGCTGGACTGGAGAGTATACCTGAAATTGCCCTTTGGTCATGCCTGAATAGTAGGGTGAGCTGCTTAGTCGCTTGGTTGGTGAGTGGTGAATAATGAGCCCTGTCCTGCTGGACAATCAAGTGTCGGGGTATATTAGTGCTTGCTATCAGGTCTGAGCAAGTGCTGGACTGTAGGATGCTTTTTAAGTGCTTAGGTTGAGAGTTAGACTACGTTCAAGGGAAAAACTGAAGAGGAGACTTAGTGGTGCCAGGAACAATTTAGCCCTAGCTAACTGGCGTTGCCTGGACGTGCAAAACCGTGCAAATGCGGTTTTTAAAGCAGTGAAATGAAAGAGACAGAAATTAGCTCAAAATGGCCTATAAACTACTAACGTCTGGGCTGGTACCACTCCTCCAGGGACAGATGGCTGCTCAAAGCTCCCTCTCTCACAGGTGAACAGAGAAACCTCCTTCTATCCAAGTAAGGTATGGGCAACTCAGAAACTTGTAAAACAACCCTGAATTCAGCACTAGCCTGAAAACTAGACTATACTAGCTTAGAAAGGTGTGAAACAAGGATTTGTTTTTAAAAGATAAGGCAAAAACAGTAAAAAATACACTTAAAACAGCTTTAGATGGCTACAAACAATCAGAAAAGGCTTTTAAACAAATTACCCAATTAACCAGTAAAAAAATCTCATAACTGAGCCCTGTTCCTGTAGTCTTCAATCAGACAAGTTCTAACTGCACACTCCTACCACTGGGGTGCAGGGGAACCTTCTCCAAAAAAGAAGGCCTGGATTAGTGCTCATGTTATACAAACAAAGCTAGATTCAGCAGGCCTGAATCTAGTTTATGCGACAGCAAACAAGGCACACCAATTTCAGTAAGAAACAGTTCAAATATGCAGGCACTATAAGCCTCTAACCAGAAATTCCCAGCTCAGAAGGGCAGAGTCCAGCCTCTCCTCCCACAAGAGTGCAGACCACAAACCTTCTTAATGTAAAATGACTGGCCTGAAGCCCAAGTACTTAAACCAGAACTAATACACTTTTAGAATAACAGACACTGAGCCTTCAATCAACAGTTCCCAACTTAGAAGGATGTAAGCTAACTGTCCTGCCACAACAGTGCAGACCACAAACCTTCAGAATGTAAAACAACTGGTCTGAAGCTCAAGTGCTTACACCAAAAGGCTTAGAATGATAGCTACACTTTAACCAGGTTACTATCAAGCAGTAATAAATACAATTGAGTACTTTTAAGAAGGCCTGGTTTAGTGCTCAAGTTATACAAACAAAGATAGATTCAGCAGGTCTGGGTCTAGTCTATGCTACAGCAAACAAGGCACACCAATTTCAGTAAGAAACTGTTCAAGTATGCAGGCACTATAAGCCTTTAACCAGAAATTCCCAGCTCAGAAGGGCAGAGTCCAGCCTCTACTCCCACAAGAGTGCAGACCACAAACCTTCTTAATGTAAAATAACTGGCCTAAAGCCCAAGTGCTTAAACCAGAACTAATACACTTTTAGAATAACAGACACTGAGCCTTCAATCAGCAGTTCCCAACTTAGAAGGATGTAAGCTACCTGTCCTGCCACAACAGTGCAGACCACAAACCTTCTTAATGTAAAACAACTGGTCTGAAGCCCAAGTGCTTAAACCAAAAGGCTTAGAATGATAGTTACACCAAGCCATAATAAATACAACTGAGTACTATTAAGATGACGCAAAAGCAAAATAAAGTAATAAAGTAGGAAGAAACACAAATACAGTAAAAGCAGATGAATAAAGCGTGATTTTTTTTTTGAGTGAGCAAATGAGATGGGCCCAAGAGGAGTATCCAAATGCAAATTTAAAAGAGGACCAGGCAGTTTCAAAGCCACCAAGATTAACACAAAAACAAAAGCAGGGAGGGTGGTGAACTAACTGAAAAAACAGAGCCACAACTTCCAGCTAGATAGTATTCAATGCAACACAAATAAATCAATTTAAGTGCTGTATTATTTGAAAAAAGTGCAGATAAAGATTGACTTAAATTCACTTATATGTCCAGTTGATTGCAGGTAGGTCTTAGCCGGCCAAAGCTCAGAGCTTAAGCAGAAAATAATCCAAAATGTACCACTTGTGTAAGGCAGAAACCGAATATCAATGAAGTAAAACTACCCCCACTTATCACTGGCTATGTGTTAGTAATCATGTCAAGGAGTTTATTACAGTTGTATCAAGGAGTTTGCTACAGTTACAGTTCACAGCAAAGTTAGTTTTTCATTATTGAAAGATAGTTTTATTGTTTCAGAACTTTGAGTTGAGGGACATGCCAGTCTGGAGAACTGCCCTGATGGTGGATGACCTGTCTATGGCTCTTGAAAATGGCACATATAACAGAAACTATATCAATTTTCAAGGGAAAGAAATACTCAGACAAGATGCATAGAAAGGAAATAAAAGATAGTTCATGTTAAAATCATGAATCAAAAGAAAATGAAGTGAAATTAGTTAAGAAATCTGAGGGGATGACATAGGATGAAACAAAATAGAGAGCTGATGAAAGTGAAATTAATCTCTAGCACATAGTTCAACAGGTAATTGAAAAATAAGTAGCAGTTGGAGGAGGAGGAATTGGGGGGGGGGGTAAAATAAAAGTGTTGTTAATGGGAAGGCCAAATACAGAAGTAGAAATAAAAACATAATTAAATTACAGACTGTTGGACAGAATATATGATAGACAGAATATAAGACAGAATATATGTGTGTGTATGAGAGGGAGGATATAGGAATGGTGAGGATGCAGGGAGTAGAGGTGGCGAAGGTGGATGAGTTTAAGTACTTGGGATCAACAGTTCAGAGTAATGGTGAGTGTGGAAGAGAGGTGAAGAAGAGAATGCAGTAAGGATGGAGTGGGTGGAGAAGAGTGTCAGGAGTGATTTGTGACAGACGAGTACCAGTAAGAGTGAAAGGGAAGGTCTACAAGAGGGTAGTGAGATCAGCTATGTTATATGAGTTGGAGACAGTGGCATTGACAAAAAGGCAGGAGTCAGAGCTTGACGTTGCAGAGTTGAAGATGTTAAGATTTGCACTGGGTGTGACAAGGATGGACAGAATTAGGAATAAGTATATTAGAGGGTCAGCCCAGGTTGGAAGATTTGGAGACAAAGCCAGAGAGACAAGATTAAGTTGGTTTGGACATGTGCTGAGGAAGGATGCAGAGTATATTAGGGAAAAGATGCTAAGGATGAAGCTGCCAGGTAACAGGAAAAGAGGGAGGCCTAAGATAAGGTTTATGGATGTGGTAACAGAGAACATGCAGCTGGTTGGTGTGACAGAGCAAGATGCAGAGGACAGGAAGAAATGGAAACAGTTGATCTGCTGTGGTGATGCCTAACAGGAGCAGCTGAAAGAAGAAGAAGAAGAAGAAGAAATTACAGACTGTTGGGGAGGCTAGTGAAGTTATTGAAAGGGCAGGGCTGTAGGAAAAGAAATAGGGCACTAGGAAGGATAGAGATAAGGTTCAGGTATAAGATGGGTGAAAAAGACAAAGACATCTGAAAAAAATGATAATAGGAAGGGAGGACTTCTGTTGGGGTCAGGAAAATAAAATGGGGAAATATGTAGCACAGAAATTGAAAGTCATAAGAGAAGAAAATATAATATGCAATGTATGCAATGGGTGAGGAAAACTGTGGAGGAAAAAAATGAATAAAGGGAAGATGGAGAAGTTTTACATGGATTTTTTTTGAACCAAGAAGGATAAGAGACTAAGTGAGGAGGCATAATAAGGATAGCAAAGGGGGGGAGGGTCAATGATAATGCTAATAAAATGGCATGGAAGAGCAAGACAGATGAACAGGCCCCTGGAGTGAAAAATGGCCTTGGAACATGGACTGACATCAATGCTGAGAAGGACCTGGAACTTGGTGTAGGAGATAGAAAAGTATCAGCGATATTTAGTTATTCTTATATCTACCAAAAACGAAATATTCTAGGAACCCGACACTTGACAAAACAACACCAAAACCAGTTCCCAGAACAAGCCACGATCCACGAAAATGTAAAAATGAACTTCTTTATTAGGTACAAAAACAATGGTTGAGCGCTTTCATCTACCCAACGTAGATTTCATCAGAACACAGATAACATCAAAGCTTTTTCTTAAATACATAAAATTACCCACCTTTTACATCACCTGACTAATTAAATACATATAAATTTAAAGACAAATTACCTAATTCAGAAATAATATTAAAACCATGAAATGGCAACAATTATCAGCTGTATACTGAATAATCTCAATCATATAAAACCTAACACAAAATGTGCTAATATTAACTAAATATGTACTCTGTTAAAATAGAATAAATATCTAATGTTTAAGAAATAACAAATGTTAACCATTGATGAATAAAAGGACACAATAAACACAATACATAAATTGTAAATTTAAATATGAAGTTAATACCTATACTCTATTAATACATGACTGAAATATACAACAGTTAATAGTAAATACATATTTATATCTCATATGATATATGAGTTTATCTGCTTATTTTTGTGTCTGGCCTATAGTTTAGTTAATTCCTTATAAGGGGCTTGGTAGGAATGTATTCATTAATACCTGGTGGACTAGCCGCATTGAGTTTGATCTGCCATTTAGTCTCTTTTTCCCCCAATATTGCCTTGATATTACCCCCCCCCGGGATTATTCTTGACCACTTCAAGAATAGCAAATTTGAAGGAATCACAACTTGTACTACCACTAAGATGTCTATATAATGCATTATTCATGTCTTTCTTTTTTATACAATATAGATGGTCATAGATTCTATTACATAATTTTCTCTCAGTTTTTCCAACGTAAAAGCTAGAACAGGAAGTACACTTTCCTAAATAGGCAACATATTGGGTCTGACAGTTTCCTTTACAAAAATAGATTCTACTTCTAATGTTATTCTTTAATCTAATACTCTCAACTGTTAAAATGGACGAGCACTGGTTGCAATGTCCTCAATGCTGAGTGCCTTTCCTATCAATATGTCCCAAATAGTCCCTTTTAGAGGACCTAATATTGATCATTCTATTAAAATTCATCCCAGTTTTGTAGACATAAGTAGGTCTCTTACTCAGTCTATCACTTATTCCTTCATCACTGGTGAGTATGTTCCAATTACTGTCTATAATCTTTCTCACTTCCCCTACATGTTGTCCAAATTGTAGAATGCATGACCTCTGATAACCTTCTCCCTGTGAATTTCCTTCTTTGGTTGTATGTGTCGATGGGTGCTTTCCCAGGACGAGGGTATATTTGTTACCCCATTCACCCTTAACATATTCAGTGATGTCCTTGATCATAGGTTCAGGATAACCTCTTTCTCTAAATAAATCACCAATGAATGCCATCTCCAGAATCATATCTTCCTTTCTGGATGTCATCCTGGCAGCCCTGATACACTGCCCTTTTAATATACTTCTTTTCTGCGTGTATGGATGGTTACTTGAAAAATCTAAGCATGCATTACAAAATGTATCTTTCCTATAAATCTTGGACTGAAAGGTGGATCCATCACTGAAACTATAGGTGTCTAAATTGATACCTATTCTGCTGAAATTGTGGGTGAATTGTAGATAAGGGGTACTTCTGTTGATGTAATCCAAGAATTTCATCAGTTTGTCTTCATCCCCTTTCCAAAGAATAAATAAATCGTCCAGGTACCTAACGTAACAACATATATATTCTTTCCAGGTGGACTGCAAAATGAATTCCTCCTCCCAGTCCAGAAGTACTAGATTGGCATATATGGGGGTACAAGCCACCCCTATAGCAACACCCGCAGTTTGTTTGTAGTACTCACCTTCAAAGAATATAAAGTTGTTATCTAATACAATATTGATGAATTCCAATAAAAGATCAATTTTGTCCCACTCTAATAAACTATGTTTATTCAAACTGTTAATAAATCTAGTCAGTCCATCAGCTTTGGGGATACAAGAAAACAGATCCTTTATATCAACAGTAACATAAAGTAGATTGGCATCCCAGTTATCTTGTTGAAATTTTCCCAAGAATTCCCAGGAGTCTTTTATAATATGTGGAATCAAACTATATATAGGCTTTAACCACTGATCAATAACTTTACCAAAAGGGAAAGTTTTACTGTGGCTACCTGAAATAATGGGTCTAAACGGGGGGTCCATTATGTTTTTATGTATTTTGGGAATCCCCACAATAGTAGCCACTGTAGGATGTTCAACTTTTAAAAAATTATATAAATCTTGTGTGATACGATCATCAAGTACGAATTCCTCTAGATATAAATCTATTCTTCTATGAGCTATATTGATTTGGTTGATGGAAGAAACCTCATACTGCTCAGAGTTATTGAGTATGTCAAAGATTTTTACAATATAACTGTCCATATCATATAAAACAACTCCACCCCCCTTATCTGCAGTCATGATCCTAATATTGTGTGAACATATAGAATCGAATAGTCTATCGATAGCGGCACTCCACAGATGAGAATCCCCTGATTTATATGTTGTATTGTACAAATCATAAATCTGTTTACTAACCACCTTCTCGAAGGTAATAAGAGTGTTGTGCATAGGGGGGTGAAATTACTTTTTTTCTTTAAACAATCAGCTTTATATTCATGATGGTTTGTATTTTGAAAAAATATACCCAAATTAAGCTTTCTCATGAATAATTTCAGCTCAACTATAGTATCAACTAGATCAAATTTCTGATTCGGAATGTATTTCATACCTTTAGAAAACAAGGTGAAATGTTCTATGTTTATAGGATGTTGAGTATAATTATAAATTTTGAAATCACCCAGACTATGGACAACCCCATCAGTAACCTTGATGTCCTTAGTAAGGTCTTCCTGTACCATTAATACCTGTGGGGATTCCTCGTTCCTATTTCCCTTTGCATCCATTGATTTCCTCGCCACTTGTAGTTTCCCCTCCATTTTGGTTCTTGCACTAAAAAATCTTGTCCATATTGTTCATCTCTATAAGGTGCATTGGATAAATAGTCATCATTGCCCCTAACAAACCTATCTGATTTTATATAGTTTCTTTTATTCCAATTATAAGCAGTTTCATTCTCATATTGTCTAGTATCCCTTAGGAATTTTTTACATTTTCTTTCAAACATTTTTTTTACTACCAATTTCTGCATACTGAAATTGCTTAACATGTAATTTCTCCCATTGTGGGAACAATAAATCATTGGTTATAGCAGCATTAAGGTCATCAACTTCTTTCAGTAATAGACTCAACTTGTTATCATTACACATAATGATGAATTCCATAAATTGCTTACCAAAGCTATCAAACATGTTATTGCAAATTTTAATATTGACATCATTTAGTTCAACTCCTATGGGCTGTTTAAAAAAGCGAAAGGATCAACAGTTTAGAGTAATGGTGAGTGTGGAAGAGAGGTGAAGAAGAGAATGCAGTAAGGATGGAGTGGGTGGAGAAGAGTGTCAGGAGTGATTTGTGACAGACGAGTACCAGTAAGAGTGAAAGGGAAGGTCTACAAGAGGGTAGTGAGATCAGCTATGTTATATGAGTTGGAAACAGTGGCATTGACAAAAAGGCAGGAGTCAGAGCTTGATGTTGCAGAGTTGAAGATGTTAAGATTTGCACTGGGTGTGACAAGGATGGACAGGATTAGGAATAAGTATATTAGAGGGTCAGCCCAGGTTGGAAGGTTTGGAGACAAAGCCAGAGAGGCAAGATTAAGTTGGTTTGGACATGTGCTGAGGAAGGATGCAGAGTATATTAGGAAAAAGATGCTAAGGATGAAGCTGCCAGGTAACAGGAAAAGAGGGAGGCCTAAGATAAGGTTTATGGATGTGGTAACAGAGAACATGCAGCTGGTTGGTGTGACAGAGCAAGATGCAGAGGACAGGAAGAAATGGAAACAGTTGATCTGCTGTGGTGACGCCTAACAGGAGCAGCTGAAAGAAGAAGAAGAAGAAGAAATTTCAGACTGTTGGGGAGGCTAGTGAAGTTATTGAAAGGGCAGGGCTGTAGGAAAAGAAATAGGGCACTAGGAAGGATAGAGATAAGGTTCAGGTATAAGATGGGTGAAAAAGACAAAGAAATCTGAGAAAATGATAATAGGAAGGGAGGACTTCTGTTGGCGTCAGGAAAACAAAATGGAGAAATATGTAGCACAGAAGTTGAAAGTCATAAGAGAAGAAAATATAATATGCAATGTATGCAATGGGTGAGGAAAACTGTGGAGGAAAAAAAATGAATAAAGGGAAGATGGAGAAGTTTTACATGGATTTATTTTGAACCAAGAAGGATAAGAGACTAAGTGAGGAGGCATAATAAGGATAGCAAAGGGGGGGAGGGTCAATGATAATGCTAATAAAATGGCATGGAAGAGCAAGACAGATGAACAGGCCCCTGGGGTGAAAAATGGCCTTGGAACATGGACTGACTTCAATGATGAGAAGGACCTGGAACCTGGTGTAGGAGATAGAAAAGTATCAGCTATGTTTAGTTATTCTTATATCTACACACACAGTGATGGTCCTGGAATCAGATATCTCAGGCAGGAGAGGTTTCTTCCTACTCTGAAGTTAGCACTTGTGAGAGGTCCCATTTGGGTATGTAGTTACTCACTAGCTACCAACCTAATGCTGTTTATTGATCATGTGAAGTTTAATAGGATGGTCACCTCAATACAACTGCAGAAAGGAAAACTCTTGTTTGTGCATATGCACGTAAGACATAACCTTTTAACTTCTTTTCTCAAGAATTCTAGACAAGACCAAAAACAATGGGAGGACAACGGCAGAAAATCAGGATTCATTTTTATATATTATTCTAATTCACTGCAGTGGTAGTGCTGCGGTAGCATTGTCGCCTCACAGTAAAACGTTGTCCTGTTTGATTCTCAGCTAGAGCGTCTTCTGTGTGGAGACATACGTGAATGGGCGTACTTTCGTTGAAGGTTGTGCCTCATGGCCAGCAACTTGGCACGTAAAAATCTGCTGCCAATCATTAGCGGACCGGAGTTCCGCTGTGGCGACCCCTAACTGGAGAAAGCCGAAAGACTCAACAACAACAGCAACATTCTAATTCACTTAAATTCATTTTCTGAGCAATAGTAGTTTTAAACATCTAATGTCTGTCACTACTGACTGACTGTAATCCTCAGTGATTTATCAGAAAAATCAAAACATTTATAGTGGACAGGGCAAAAATATGATTCAAAATCAGGCCATTCTGCAGAATTTTATGCAGCTGAGAGGTATGATCTGCTGGAGTAATTCACTGTTAAATGACAGAATAGATTACTAAGGCTATGAGCTGTTAACAAGTTGCTTCCTATACTCCAGGTTTTGACTATATTTGCCTACTGTGTGACTGAGCAAGTCACTTAACCAGACAGTGCTCTGGGTTAAATGGGAAAGTGTGTAGGATTCTCATTTATCTCCCGAACTACGTACCTAATAACTACTTATGAACTTAAACAATGTGTTAAAAAAAACATTACTTCAAAATCAAAAGTCATGGTTCTGTTCCAGTAAAGAGTGAAGAGTTATTACATGGTGAAGAGAGAGCAGCTACTCATGTGGATGAATTTTAAGCACCTTGGGGTGATTTTCACAAAAGAAAATAGAGTGGATTAGTAAATTGATCAATGGATTGATACTGCAGTAATAGCATTACAGGTCTTAAATGGACTGTAGGGGAGAAGCAAGAACATAGAGGATGCAGCTTTCAATTTACTGGTCAATATATGCCCCCATCCTCACCTATTATCATACACTTTGACTAGTGACTGAAAGGATGAGATCACTGATATAAGTGGCAGAAATTAAGCTCCTTTGCAGGGTATCTGGGCTAACTACCAATGATAAAGAAATGAGTTCAGAAAACCTAAGAAGATTTCAGAGTTCACCTACTGTTTATCCATGATGGGAGGAAGAGTGAGGTAAGGTGGTTTAGGCACCTTGAAAGACCACCCCTTGTCATGTCCCATGGGATCTCCATGAAATACAGTCCATTTGGTTGAGACCTTGTCTCTGTTGTAGGCATTATGTCTTTCAATTTTCCTAGAAATGATATTGATCCATTGGGATAAGATGGAGATGGTTGCTGGTGACAAAGATGTTTGGATTGCTTTGCTCTGCTTCCTACTCTTAAAGCCCTAAACAGGATAAATAGTTTAGAAACTGGATGTTTGGATGGATAGATGGCCAGATGGATGAGTAGAATTTTCTTCTGTTCAATACATGAAATTTTATTTCTATGTCACATGGAGAAAAACTTCTTTTTTCTGAGAAGGGAGAGAATAAGTCTACAGTGTTTTACTTGGAAAGGAAGATATGTGGAGACTGTGTTCATAGGTTCATAGGTTTATACTAGGCTATCTGCCCTAAGGCATTTATAAGCCTAGCCCAAATTTTTGTGGCTTACGCCACCCCTTATATGAAAAAATACTGTGCCCATTAGTTTGTTGTGCCTCTGTCCAGCAGTGACACAGAGATGATTCCCGGGGTAAACCTATGATCTCCCATCCACAGGTCTAGATTTCTCTTGAACAGAGTTAGCGAGGTGCTCTGCCTCACATGGACCGGGATTTTATTCCACAGCATAGGGAGTCTCTGAGTGATAAATCTATCCCTCCAGCACGTCCTATTTATATCCGTGCTAAGGTTTAAGTCGCTTGCTCTAGTGGTTTTGGTGGATTTGGATTTTTTGAGGTGGAGCATGTCCATTAATTCCGGGTTGGACATGGCCTTGTATGTCAGACACATGTCACCTCTGAGCAGATGGTATGCGACTGAATAGAGCTGGAGTTTCTTCAATCTGGCAGCATATGACAGATTTTGGAGTCCCTTTATCCTTTTGGTGAGGAACTTTTGGGGTCTCTCCAATTGCTGCAGATGTTGGGTGAGATACATCCCGAATGGGGCATTGTACTCGATCATTGGTCTGATAAGTGAAGAGTACAGGGGAACAATGACCTCACTAGATCTGGATGTGAATCCCTTCATGATCAGGTGGGCAATGTAGAAGGTCTTTCTAACCACTTTAGCAACGTGAGTGTCAAAAGAAAGGCCACTGTCAACCTGGGTCCCCAGGTCCCTGATAACCTCTTCTGTGCTTAGTGGATTGCCACCTATATGGTAGCTTGGAGTTACCTTGTTTTTCCCGAAGGGTATGACTATACATTTTTGGCGTTTAACTTCAGGCCATGGCTCTAGCACCAGCTATCTGTTTCCGTGAGTCCCTTCTGAAGGATATCCGTGTCCGATGCACTTTCCACTATGGCGCCCAGTTTGCAGTCGTCTGCTAACTTTGTCAGCCAAAGTCCTCCCATGTTGGCCTGTACTTCTGAGAAGTAGATGCCAAACAATAGGGGGCCAAGGACCGAGCCCTGTGGGACACCACTTGTGACCGGCTTGGAGTCTGACATAGAGCCAGCAACTCTAACCCTGTGGGTTCTGTCCTTAAGCCAGTTTGCAACCCATCTTGTGACATATGGGTTTACATTTAAGCTGGTAAGTTTTTCTACAATACCCAAGTGGGGTATTGTGTCGAAAGCCTTTGCAAGGTCAAGGTAGGCTGTATGGACTGCCTTTCCCTCATCAATGGCCTTGGTGACTGTTTCGAAGAAGTCGACCAAGTTCAAAAGGCATGATCTTCCCTTGACAAAGCCAAACTGGGTCGGGTCCAATGTCTGCAAGTCCCCTATATCTTTGTTTATGAGCTCCATTATGATCCTCTCCATAGCTTTGCAGACTAGACTTGTTAAGCTTATGGGCGGTAATTACCAGGGTCCGTAGAGGCGCCTTTGTGGAGTGGGACCACAGTTGCCATACGCCACTCCTTGGGCACGTATCCTGTGGTAAGGCTGAGATTAAACAGCTGCCTTATGTGCGGGTTTAATTCCTCATTTAGCTCGTGTAGCACACAGCCGGGGACACCATCCGGTCCCATTGATGCTGTGTTTTTAGCTTTAGAGAGAGCAGCTTTCACCTGCGCATTTGAGATGTCCGGGAGGCTACACTCGGCTGGGATAGTTATCTCTCCTTTAGGGGGGGAGAGGGGGGTGAAGTTTGCACTGAACCTGTCTGCCAGTATGTTGGCAATGTCTGTTACAACATATAAACATATAAAAATGTATGTTACAACAGAAAAAGCTCTCAGCAACATTAACTTTCATTTTGTTGGCCGTGCTTCAGGATTCTGCTATTACTAAACCAACAATGCTGCTTGCGGACATAGTCCTTCTCTAGTGACCACCTTAATTAAAATGTGCTTCTGTGAGTTATGAAACCATGTTTTGTAGTGATCCTGACTTTTTATTAGTAGGTGCAGGCTCTCGTTTTATGAAAAAGAGTGAAAAAAAGAAATTGCACATAATATTTATGAGCATAGACAGTCAGATATGTACATAAAAGTAAAGGATCAAAGGAAACTATAAGTCAGAAAAGGCATCCTCATCGAAGTTAACATGTGGACCTATTTTTTTTTTCACAGAATCATTAGGTCAGTGGGGCCAGCCTGGTGCTCTGTTTGAAATCCTTTCCCATCACACCTATACAGCTATGAGGCAAGGTTAACTCATTTAATGCCTAATGCTGCTGCAAAGCAGATGTTGGTGGTTACTGGTATAGTGGCTTGGGGCATTATTTATCTAATCTGTCAGCTAGGAAGTTGGGTTTATGTGTCTATGGCAGGGGGCACAGTAGATACAGTAGAGAGTCTATTATCTGAACATCGATTGTCTGAAACGTCAGTTATCCGAACCAGCCTTGCAAAGTTTTCAGGTAGGAAAAATGATAAAGTCTGAATATGTAAATATTATACATATTCGCTTGAGAATGTTTTTTGAGCTTGTAGCCAGCTTGTGTGTGAAAAATATTCTTTATTGTCCACTGAAATCGCTGAATTAACAGTTTAATTATCTGAACTACCCTAGGTCCCAATTAATTCAGATAATCACTACTCTACTGTAAATCATATTTCTTACCCTTGCATTGCTTGTTCTTTTTGGATGGGGGAAACAGGCTATTGTAGCTCAATGAACATTATGTAAAGCAGCAACATGCTGAAACCTCAGAAAGTATTTTATAGGATATGCGACTCCTGTTAATCATCCACCTGAGCTCCTGGTATAATAGTGAATACAGATAACAAAGCTGCCTTGCAGGGATAAGCAGCGCAAAACTTGAGAGCTTTCAGTGAATAAAACTTCTCAGAGTACATGGTAATGCTTCTTTTATTTTTCAAGAATTATGTAGTACAGAGTTAATTGGTAGGCGTATTTCCTCCAGCATCTATGGTTCCTTAAATCCTTCTGCTGCAATAAAAGCCACACCTATGTTGTTAGAAAGTAATTCATTTACCACCAAGGTATTATACATTCTTTGTGACCTGTAAAACAGAAACTCAGTAGATTGTTTCTGCTTCACTATACTCCATAAAAGCCTTACGCAATCTTGCATTTGTTAAAACACAGTAATAGTTTCATGTAGGTTACACCAATGTAATCAAAGCATATGCACAAACTAAGTTTTCACCTACTGATAACTATGTTACCTTAGGCATGTCCTTTGTGATGTGGCCATTGATGCTGACCATATGGGTAGCAACATTTCTGCCTATTTCAAAAGAATGTCAATAGTTTTCAAATTACCCTTCTAGACCTAGGTTCATGCCTTAGATAAATGATCCATAATTCCTTTCTTTTGAGTAATGATTACCTGGCTGCATTGTGCGATTATCAAATCAGTTCTAAAAGGTTGTTTTCATTTTATATACATAATTATCTAGCTGTACTATATGGTAACAAACCTTTGAATCACTGCATTTAGACAGAACATAGATGGTTTTATCTTATGAGCCCTGTTTGGTCACAAGACGTCTGCTATTTACACTAATAAAAATCAAACTTCAACTTTAAAATAAATCGTGAAAGCAGTAGCCAGCATTTCACAAAAAGTAAAACTCTGAACTTAAAATAAGGCGTATTTTGACAGACAACTCATTTACCTCCGTATTCAAAGTCTAACATTACAGCACTTTGTTATTTTCAGCTGCTCACATGAAATTGACTTATTTTTCATGAATTGTTGGAGGATTTAGGAAGACTGTTATTTGACTGGTGGCAAACTGATTCCAACATTGATCAGTGTATGTATATATTTATCTCTCCTACCATTCTTGCATACTCAGAATCCTGTATTATGTTTTGTACATACAATTTGTTTATGTTTTGTTTCTGGCTATGTATTGTTTAGAATCTGCATGTTGTCCCTGTGTTTACATGAGTTTCCTCCCGGTGCTTCAGTTTTCTCCTACATTCCAAACACATGCAGTAGGTAGATTGGACAGTTTAAATTGGCCATAGGTGTGAGTATACATGTGAGTGTGTGGTGTGGTAGAACTCCCACAGCAGAGCTAGCCACTCAGTGGTGTAAACCTTGATTCTAGTTGATTGTCACTGTTGAAGTGACACCCTACATGAACAACATACTAGTGGCACCAATAATTTAAAGAAAGAAGACATACATTTCACATCTCCCTTTTTCAGAAGTAACAACTGGATGTGAAAATGGTTTTAAGAAAATTGTGTTTTCGACTACTCTTTGATCACCTTTCCACCCCAGAACAGGGATTCAAGATCCTAAGTACTTTTAATCCCCCCCCCTCGTATTGCTGCTATATGAAAAGATAAGTGAGTTGGGTTTTAGAGAACTATTAACTAATAATTCCAAGAACAAAAGATTTAATGACAACTTAGCAGAACACGAAAAGGTTTCCACTTATTTTCTGAAGCAGCAAAATATCAGGGTTATGAAACCAGATAAGGGGAGTGGATTGGTAATTATGGATCTTTGTGATTATAACAATAGGATGCTGAACATTCTGCAGACAGACACATATGAGTTAATGACATGGAACCAGCTTAATGGCTCCTATAGATGTATAAATTCTCAAATTCAAGGCAGGTTTATTGACAGGAGAATTGACATCTATCTTTACAACTGTTTGCATATGGTAGCCCCTTTAACCCCAGTAATTTTCAGGGTTCCAAAAATTCATAAAGATCTTAATAACCTATGGACCCAATTGTAGATGGGAGAAACTCTATCACCTATTCAATGGCTAAATACTTGGCTATTAAATTAAAGGAATGCCTGAAGGATGAGGTACAAATATGTAAAGATTTGTAGATTTTTTTAGATACTATTAAGCAACTAGAGTCTGAAACAGACATGGGACTAGTGACCATTGATATAAAAGACTTCTACACGGTCATTCCTCAGGACATTGGCATCCTATTCACGAAGGGCATAGACAAAGATGATATTAATCTGTATGAAGAAATGTTGAACATAGTTCTTGGTAACAGCTTTTTGTATTTTGATGGACATTGTTACCTTCAAAAAAAAAAAAACTGGGGTTGCAATGGTGTCACCTTGTGCAGCCACTTTTGCTAATATTGTGATGGCCCAGTGGGAGCACCAATACATATTGAAGGATGATTTTATGGGTGACAAAATTTGTTTGTATGTCTAGTACCTTATAGGTTCATAGGTTCACAAGTAGGTACTAGGCTATTGGCCCTAGGGCCTATATAAGCCTAGCCAAATGGTACCCTGGCTTTTGCCACCCAAGAAAATTATTTTCCTGTGCCCCTGTCAAGCAGAGCAACAGAAGTGATCCCCAGGGTGAATTTCCTATCTTGACAATATTTTTATAATATGGAAGGATAGGAAAGAGAATATTGCTGCATTTATTCAGTATATCACTGATACCACCGATTAATTGTCTTTCACACACGAGTTTAACAATCACGTATTAGCTTAATTAGTTGTATTGTTGACAAAGGACTATGAAAATAAAAGATATATTTCTAGACTACATAGAAAAAAGGCATATTCAGATACATTTCTTCATTTTTCAAGTGCTCACCCATACCACCATAAAGATCAGTTGTTAAGACCCAATTGGTTCGAGCAGCA
Organism: Protopterus annectens; assembly: GCF_019279795.1. Taxonomy (NCBI): domain Eukaryota; kingdom Metazoa; phylum Chordata; order Ceratodontiformes; family Protopteridae; genus Protopterus; species Protopterus annectens. The sequence goes on along the minus strand of NC_056743.1, from coordinate 1,043,207,264 downwards.
AGGTTGGTTTCTCTTGAACAACAGTTTACTAAAGAGTATAATAATTTAATAGGTATGTTTTCCAGTAGGGAATATCCTAACTCCCTACTTAACGAGTTAGTTGGTGGGGTACAAAATAAGAGAGCCTCAGGACATTTTAAGCAGAGAAACATCTATTAATAATGATCATCTTGATACTAATTTATTTCAGGGACAGAAAGCTGACATTAATACTAATACTGATTATAAGTTGGCTACCATTTTTATAATTGCTTTTAATTTAAATCATAACATGTGTGACGACTGGGGAGAGATGGGCGAAGGCTGCCAGCCTAGTTAAATAGAATCTGATATATAATTCTGTCATTTGTAAATAAATGTAAAATACAGGCATGTTTCTTGAGTGTAAAAGAATACTGTGAAATGTGGAACTGCAAAATATGTGACAACATTGCACTCTACTGGCCCAGTGAAGCATGTTGTGACCCTTTCATGTTAGAATTCGGCTCCAGTGAGTCTGGATGAAGGTTTCATGCCCATTGTTTTAAGGCTAAAGTTTATGACCAGAATTTAGATGTGGAATGTGCTTTATTGCTGGTTTTTGTTAGAGTATACATGTGAAATGTCTTGTATTGTTTTACATTTTTGAGCAGGTGTTAGATTGCTAAATAATGCAGTTTGTTTGCCTGGGAAAACCTAAGTGTCAACATGATGTAATTTGGGAGGGACTCAGCAGACATGTTTGTTAGTAATGTTTAAATACTGTTTCTCACAAGAGACTGGAGAGCATTTTTATCTTAGATATCTAACTCAGCAGTCTGCCTAAGCTCACATGTAAGTTTCTAGCATTGTGATTTCTTGTAGGAATAGTTAAAGCTAGTAAAGATTAATTAGGTATTGTTCTTTGAAATCAGACCTGTCCTAGTGTATTATTTTAAGTTTCTGTGTGATCTCTGAACTCATAGATATATCTGTGGTGTAGTAGCATTGTCTTGTGTTTTATTTATTTATTATTAAATATTTTTAAAACATTCTACTTGTGGCTGGTTTATGTAGAGATACATTATGTTTTAGAGTACATTATATATTTATAGAGTTTACTGTCTAAGCCCTTCCAATAAGCTTAGACTGAATAGTTACATTGCCATTGGATAATAATATTGCACAGTAATAATTGGACACCCTTTTAAGGGCCTTTTAGTAGCTGATATTATTAGCTGGGTGGTGTCAGGGATTACTGCTGTATGTTCTGGTTAAAGGGGCACAGCTGGAGAATCTGTGTCAGCCTTTCCCAGGAGTGTCTGTGAAGTTGTATAAATACTTATCTCAAAGTGTGTGTGTGGTGTGTCAGCTACTTGGCAGGGACATGAAGCACTTGTTGGATAGAGAGGGTACTGGAGGTTTTTGCTTGCCCAGCTAGGATGAGACCTGGACCCTATAGCTGTGTCAATGGAGAGTCTTATTGGGGACCTGGTGAGCAAGGGGGCATCTAGCCCCAGACTGACTGTGATCTCTGTGTGTACTTAAGGGAAATTGCACTTTACTGTGTGTATTAGTTATCCTTTCCTGTCTTCTAGGAGATGACCTCCCTGGTGTTAGTGGTGAGGATTGAGGTTCCTTGATTGCTGGACCAGGAAATGGTCGTCACAACATGCTTAGAAGGATAATATCTACAAATGGAGTTATTTTTGATTAGGATACTTTTATTAGAGAAAGAGTAGGTGATAAGCCAAAGACTGCATTTCGTAGGGGCTTAAATTTTTAAAAACATTTTGGAGAATATAAATCCAAGAGAAAAAAAAAAGAACTCATAAGATGAGGAAATGGGGCTTTTGCCCTTATAGTAAAGTTATTATTACTGTGGACGTATTTTATATTAGAGGGCGATAACACAAAATTCAAGGTGTGTATAATTGTGACTCCTGTGGAGTAGTTTTTGGAGCATTTTGTCAGGAGTGCCTATGTTTTTACATGGGCAAGACTGAACACAAACTAAAAGACCATATTTATGAGGGGTCTACTTTATTTAACAGAAAGCTGATTCCAGCAAATGCAAATCTATCGACACAAATGCATCGAATCGCAAAATAAGCGAACTCACAAAACCGTGAAATTACCAAGAACTTAGAAATGTGGAAGTGTTTTGGTTGGCCCGTCTGAGCTACAGATCTGTAAGGTAAGTGTGTGATAGTTACCGACATTAGGGTGCGGGTTAAGGTAAGTGCATAGATAGGTAATGTTTGTTTGTTTGTGTCTTTCGGCTTTTTCCCGGTTAGGGGTCGTCACAGTGGAACTCCGGTCCGCTAATGATTGGCAGTAGATTTTTACATACTGGCTTGCCGGGCCTAACGCACAACCTTCAACAAGGAACGCCCATTCACGCATGTCACTGCACAGAAGACGGTCTAACTGAGAATCGAATGGGCAACGTCTAACTGTGAGGCGACAATGTAATATGGGTAATGTATTTATCGTTTAGTGTAGGGTTTGAGGTAGGGGTTTGGTTAGTGTATGTGTGTGGTTTATTTATTTTGTTTGGGTATAGCTCCGTAGGGTAAGTGTGCAGTAGTTACGGACCTTAGGGTTAGGGAGGGGTTAAGGAGAGTACATAGATAATGGTGTATGTGGGGTTTAGTGTAGGGTTAGAAGTAGGGTTTTGGTTGGTGTATGTTTGTGGTTTATTTATTTTGTTTGGGTGGGTAGTGTGTTTCGGGCAGTGAGGTTGGCCGAGTATGACAAATCGGTATTTTGAGTTTCACGGTTTTGTGAGTTCGCTCATTTCGCGGTTCGATGTATATGTATTGATGGATTTGCATTCGCTGGAATCAGCTTTCGGTTAATTAAAGTAGACCCATTTATTAGCATGAGCACGGCATTATAAGGGATAAAACTAATAATGCTCTTGCTAAACATGTACATAACAATCAAGGATATAATTTTAAGTATATGATGATTGACAATGTTAAATGTGAAACTACAGGGGGTCCATGGGCTTTGCTATTTTAAAGAAAAGAGCTGATTTGGCAAATAATGTTGAATACCTCTGCCTGGCTAGATGAATTAGTATTCGTTAGGTTTTTATTGAATTTTGTTGATTTCCTACATTTGTGGTTTGATTTATTTAAATATTTTTAAATATTTTTTAATACATATAATTTTAATTATGTTTTATGGTAGGGGGTCATGATCAGTGTTGTAACTTCTGTTTTAAAGTCATGTTATTTAAATTGCAGAGATTTAAATGAGGAGTTTATGGTTTGCTGTTTTCTCTGATGAAGTTCACTCACAGATGAATGTATGAAAGCGCTTATGAGTATCTGTATATAATAAAGTTGGATTTCTAACATCTACATGCAGTGAACTCTTTTCACCTTCATGACAGTTTTTTTTTGTTTTATTCCTAGGTTGTGCCGGTCAGAGATTTTGTTATTTAGCTTGTTTTTATCGCTATACCTGCAATTCAGGCATTGCAGAGGAGCATTTTTTACCCTATATAAGGTGACTATGCCTCCCAAACCTGTCCGTAGGTTTGGCTGTTGTTTGGAGACCCATTTTTTATGTGTACTTCAACAATAGGCTATCATCAGCACATTTCCTAGTTCCTACCCATTCCAAAAAAAAAAAAAAAGGTGAGCTGACAAAGGCTTAGCATTAGTCTCTTCTTCCATGACCATTTCTGCAAGTGCTCAAACTACTTGTCACACTCAGGTCATCTTGTTTGTAGTCATAACTTTATCCCAATATACTAACAGTCCTGGCAAAGCAGACATTTATTCTTCATCGCATGAGGTTTTGTCCACTCTTATTTATTTCCAGCTCTATAATGATCTTTGTATCAACAAAGACTGGCTGCTTGATCAATGAGTTTTTATATTAATGGGGAAAATTCCACAAGAGACAAATTTCTTGTGTATACTGCCCTTTTTCAGTTACATGCTGGAATAGCTGAGTTTCACATACATTTTTAAAGCTTTTGTCTTTCCCAAGAGCTGTTTATACTCAACTTTCATGACATAGCACCTACCACACTCCAAGGGAGTAAGCATTGTTATTCCATTGGAATAACTCACAAGTCAAAAAGTGCACAGTCACTGTTTTGCCCTTCTGTTACTCTTAAGAAAACACCATGGTTTGGGCTTAGCTCTTCGCATATATTTTACGTTTACTTTTTCTCCTGTCTAAATGCCTTACCCAATGGACATACTGTTCTCTTAGAGCAATAACTGTCATATAATAGTTTGTAGGGGAATGCAGTGATAAATTAATAGCATTGTAACTGTAGAATGAAATGTGTAAGTCTTGCAGTTGCAGGCATGTTTCAGTTTTCCATTTAAACTAGTAACAGACTACGTGTATCTGACAGTACCTCTATACAAGCATCAAGACTCAGCTGTTATGACACTTCACTCTTGTGTTAACATCATAATCTGGTTGCACAACTGACAACAGTCTTAAACAAACAAAAAAATACTAACCACTTCAGTTATTGCATAAATAATCACTGGTAGCTCAAGTGATTTATATAATTATGCTTTAGGTTTAATGAGGCAGCAATGATTCTTTGTGCCAACTTCTTCAAGGTGTTTCATAAAGAGTTATATTCACTTTTAGCTTCTGTCTTTTTAACTGTTCTTGAAAACACTAGCAGCAGGCAGAATTACCGTTAAATATTAGAAGAACCAGTAATCAACTGGCACTTGTCACATTTAGAGTTGTAGTCTCTATGCCTAACTTTAGATTGGACTGTCTGCTCTCCAGTTATACATATATTCCTGCAACCCTATCTTTTCATACTACAGTCAGAAAGACATGTCCTTGAAAAACTTAAATCAAGTTTGCCTTCAGAGTGGGCTCTGCAGCAAGTTAAAATTAGTGTCTGAACTTTAAGGCTGAAAATTCCAGGCATGCAGAGTAACTGATTCCGTCATGAGTCTGAATAGAATGTAATGGCTTTCTAATTGTACACAAAACAAGGAAATGCATGGATGTTCAACATACCAGGATCGCACTAGGTGTTCAAGTTCTGACAGTTAAGGTGTTTGAGAATATTTACTTTTAATGACAATATGTTAATTATGACTGGAAGTAACCTATTTCTAAGAACTGGTTTTGTATCTGCTGAATGGAAAACAGCAACTGTCTGTCATCCCATTACATAAAAGGCGCCTCCACTGACCCTGGGAACTATAGACCCATAAGCCTGACCAGCCTAATCTGCAAAGCTATGGAAAGAATAATCATGGACTCTATCAGCAAAGATATAGGAGGCCTCCAAATCTCGACCCGACCCAGTTTGCCTTTGTTACAGGGAGATACTGCCTCTTGAACTTGGTGTACTTATTTGAGACAGTCACCAAAGCCCTGGAAGAAGGCAAATCCATGCATAAGACCTACCTGGAGCTGGCCAAGGCCTTTGACATTATTTCGCACTCAGGCATCATTGATAAACTCACCCAGCTGGAGATCAGCCCATATATTGTCAGGTGGGTTGCAAACTGTCTCACCGATAGAATGCACACAGTCAAAACAGATGGCCCTACCTCCACCACCAGACCCGTAACTAGTGTTGTTCCACAGAGATCAGTGCTGGGGTCCCTATTGTTTGGAATCTACTTCTTGGATGTATAAACTAAAAGAAACGTTGGCTGATGATTGCAAACTGGGTGCAGTCATTAAGTCGCCAAATGATAACATCCTACAAGAGGGACTTACACAGACAAACAACTGGTGCCAAAGTCATAGACTAAAACTCAATGCAATAAATGCATTATCATTCCCTTTAGCAAAGAAGATGTCCCTGCAAACTACCACATCAACAGCAATACCCTAAGTGCACAGTCAGTGGAGAAAGATGTGGGCACACAGGTCAATAGCAACCTTAACTTCGCTCACCATGACTCTACAGTGGTAAGAAGGGCATTTTATATTGCTCATTTCACAAGTAAGGGCATTGCCTCTAGAAAAAAGAGGTTATAACCCCCCTGTACTCTTCCCTCATCAGGCCAATAATAGAGTACAATGCTCCCTTTGGTATGTTCCTTTCCAAACACCTGCAGCAACTGGAGAGACCACAAAGATTCCTTATAAAGAAACTTCATGGTCTTCAAGATCTGTCTTATGCGGACAGACTGAAATCATTGTCACTTTACCCTGTGTCATTCAGACTGCTCAGAAGCAACCTGTGCCTTGCATATAGAACAATTTTGTGACCCAGCTTTAATGGAAATGCTGCACATTAACAAGTCAAATAGCACATGGGTCACTCGCTCAAAGGACCTTAACCTGGTATGTGATATCAACAGAACTTGCTGGAGAGACAGATTTGTCTCACAGAAGTTTCCCCGCCTTTGGAACATACTTCCTATTCATGTTAAACAAAGCCCCTCAGTGGCCCTATTTAAGAGTAATTTGAATTATTGGATGGGTAACCAAAAATTCACCGAGGGTTCCACCTATGTCCCTCTTGGACAGGGGCAAAAGGTGCTGATTTTAGTGTCTGCTTGAACCAGCCACCCTTGGGAACATGGGTCAAACATGGCAAGGCTTGTAAGGGCCCTGGAGTCATTAGCTTAGTAACTTCTATGATCCTATGATCCTATGAAAACACTAAGCATACAATCAGTGGTAAGAGATTTGGGCACACAGTTTGACAGCAACCTTTCCTTTGACCACCACATCTCCACAGTGGTAAAAAAAGGCTTTCTACATTGCCCAACTCATAAGTAAGGGCATTGCATCCAGAACAAAAGAGGTTAGAACCCTTCTGTACTCCTCACTCATCAGGGCAAGAATAGAATACAGTGCTACCTTTGGTATGTATCTTACCAGGCACCTGCAGCAACTGGAAAGACCTCAAAGATTTCTTACAATGAAAATTCAGGGTCTTTAGCATATGTCATACACTGACAGACTGAAATCACTATTGCTATACTCTGTGTCTTACAGACTTCTCAGAGCCTTGCATATAAAACAATTTCAGATCCTGCTCTAATGGAAATGCTGTATACTCGTAAATCAAATGGTATAAGATGCACTCCCTCTAGGGAACTCAACCTAGTATGTGACATCAACAGGATTTCCTGGAAAGACAGATATGTCTCACAGAGGTTACATATTCTCTGAAACAAACTTCCAGTTCAGGTGAAACAGAGCCCCTCACTGACCCTATTTAAGCGTAATTTGGATGACTGGATGTGAAACCATAAATTCACCCTGGGAGTTTCACCTGTGCCCCTCTTGGACAGGGGCAGTCATTTTTGACTTAGTTCTGCTTAATACCTTTCTATTCTTGGGAACAGAGGTTGTACTTGACTAGGCTTGTAAGGGCCCTAGGTCCATTAGTTTAGTAATCTCCTATGATCCTATGATTCGATATATTAATTGACAGTTACCATATTCGTACATGCCTTACTTCAACTACCCATGCATATTTTTTGTACTTGATCTTTGTTCAGAGATCATGCAGGTACTTGTAGTTAAAGACCTTTTTGTCAGTAGTTCTAAACCACTGACATCTATGAGTAAATGCCTTCTATATCCTCTGTCTCTTCACAATGCTCTCATTGGTATAAACTTTTCCAAAATTCTTCAGGCAGGTGAGCTGGAGGAAGGATCATGTCATAGCAACCTTTCAGTAACATTTTGTCTGTTTACTTCATGAATATCTCACATAGCAGCTCTTAAAATTAAACTATAAATGATTCTTTGCTTAGACAAACCCGTGATGTAATGCCCTAATTTTACAGAGTTTAAATGGAATTAAAAAAAAATGCAGCACCAGTACACAACAGAGTCTTTAATTATACAAAGTTTTGAGCACTTTCATTCCAGTTGAAAAGGAACTTCATCAGAAACAATGTGATCTCTACTTCATTCCTTTTGTACACTAAAAAAGGCACAAAAAACTCAGGCAAAATTTAAAGGTATGCACACGTTTTCAGATTTTAAATGAATCATAACACCTTACTTTAACTGGAGCAAGAAGGATGTTTGCAAATAAAAAAGTATCTTGTGCAATCTTAACAAAAGTGAAATATTTTGTCAGAAAATGGGACAAAACATCTAAAGATCTATACAATACATTGTTAGGGAGGTCCATATTTTATCTGCAGGTCATCCAGATGTCTTGACTCCAATCTTTTTCTTTCAACATCTCTGTATTAGTCAGTGCCTTCTGTTTTAACCCATTTCATATATCATATATCAATGACTTCCTTCCCTTTACTTATCTCACAGTTATATAGGACTGAGTGTATTCAGTCTTTGGTTAGTGTAAGGTCTAATGTTCTTAGATGTTAACGAGCTGCTTCCTGAACACAGAGTACAGGGTTTGATTCCTTCTGTCTTCATTTGTCTGCTGTGTCACTGCCTGCATTGTCATTTAAAAGGCACGGGTATGTCTAGTGGGCATACCTGGTCAACAAATAAGTAAAACAAAATAAATAGGGTAAGACAACTTTTTTCTATCCTGTTGTGCTGTTCTTTGGCAGTTTACAAAATCTGTTTCCAGTGTGTAACAGCATTTGTACATTATGGTACGATGTTCTACCCATGAATATTTACTTACATTAAAAAGAATTTGATTGGAGAATCACCCTGGTGCCAGATGAAACTTTGGCTGGGTGACATCACTAGGATATTATGACATGTTGTTCATCCATAGCTTTGTGATGTAAAATGCAAATGCTCAGATTACTAACTAGGCTTTTCAGTACACAACAGCAAGATTGTCACAGAGGTAAACTGTACCTTTCCTGCCCAGTGCCATAGTTAAACATAACTCAAATAAATGCAAGTTATAGAAGCAGTATTCACTTACATTAATAAGAATCTGATTGGAGGATCACCCTGGCGCCAGAGGAAACCTGGGTTGGGTGACATCACTAGGATTTTATGGCACGCTGTTCATCCATAGCTTTGAGATCTAAAAATGCAAATGCTAAAATTACTAACTGGACTTTTCAGTACACAACAGCAAGATTGTCACAGAGGTAAACTGTACATTTCCTGCCCAGTGCTGTAGTTAAACATAACTCAGACAAGTACAAGTTATAGAAACAGAATATTTACACTTAAAATAAAGTACATTTTTTGT